>NW_024581116.1:5750452-5772013 GCF_017639235.1 Corvus kubaryi | reverse complement strand
GGACAGGACGGACAGCGGGCAGGACGGACAGAGGACAGGACGGACAGAGGGCAGGACGGACAGCGGACAGGACGGACAGCGGGCAGGACGGACCGCGCACGGCAGCAGCCCCGGGCCCGCAGCAGCAGCGCGGCGCTCGCCCTCTGGCGGCCGCAGCCCGCAGTGCGCAGCGCGGCGCTCGCCCCGGCCGCACGGACAGGACGCGCAAGCAGAGGGAGAACAGCCGAACAGCACCAAGGGGTGTTCTACCCTTTCTTTAGTTACTATTTTACCCTTTTTTGGTTAAAACGAGAGCTTTGCACACACTTTGAAATGGCCAAAAATTGTAAAAAACACGAATCCTTTCATTTTCATACTTCTGTAGGACGAAGATATATTTAGGGAGCCAAATTAAGGCAAAGAGTGTTCCTCTTGGTCTTAACTTAAAGTTTATGCTTTTGAATTTCAAGTCTGCGACTGAAATGGGCTTTATAAAAAGCTGATACTTATGACGTCATTTAAATGTCACTGATTGTAGCAGAGGTTAAGCAAGCAGAGTCTAGACACAGGCAGTGGTGACTGTGGCATGAAGTGAGGAAAATGAAAACAAACAGGAAATAATAAATCCTCTATTTATCACAGGCAGCAGCATAACCAGAATATAAAGAGGAGAGTTGGTTTGTCTGACAGTTTTATCTGAAATTAAAATACATTTAACTGTTTATAAAGGGAACTGACAGCACTTCTGCGTGTAAGGGGAGATTTCAAAAACCTGAAGATCATGTTTATGAAACAGAAAGTGAGGGCAAAATCTTTGTAAATCAGGAGCACTGCTTCATAATGTCTCTCATTTAAAGAGAGACGGTGCTATATTGCTATAAAACAAGGGGTATTTACAAGGTGAGAATGTTGACCACTCTGATACTTTGCATTGCTGCCTATAATTCAAATAAATATTTTAAAATACATCTTAAGGTCTGTCAAGTTTTTCTGAATATCAAGCCCTGGTTTGTGCTGCCCATTCGAAGACCTTTTTAGGATGTGTAGAGATTAAGAAATCAAAAAACAACAAAAGCATAGTCCCTTAATTTTACTTATATCCTGATTCTGCATATGGATACATACGGAGATGAAAAATTTCATTCAGATCTGTAAATATTTATGTGTGTGTGTCTCCCACAGCAAGCACACCTCAGACAGAAAGTTCTTAAAAATTGAAAGACACATTAAAACCGAGCAGAACCATTTTGTAGCTGTTGCTTATACGTAGTGAGGTTACAAGTTAGTGCACAACCAAGGACCTTTCCTAGTGGAAGCACAGCTCTCCTGATCAGAACTCCTTCGTACAGAAATGCAGGATGCATGTGGTAGAAATCCTGGATTCTCCTAAATTCAGTCATTTCCCTTTTCAGTACCTGCTTCATTCTCCCCTCTTTCAACTGAAGGCATCTGGTGTTAGACCACAATCACTATCCCACAAAGAAATAATTCCAGTATTGACATTTACAGCTCTATATAAATATACCCCAATAAAGGCATTTGGGTGAAGTGTGGCAGGTAAATAAAGATGATGACATAATGGTGCAGGCACTATTTAAAGCAAAAAGGGAGGGAAAAAAGCTGCATACTGGCTCTCAATAAGATTAAACATCCTTCTCCTAAGGAAGGAAGTGAACCAGAACTGATCAGAGCTGGAGTCAGCGGAGTTTGGGAGAACTGCATGTCTGTGAGGAGGGTCATTCCAGTTCTTTTGGAAATCGATTACATTCCCCAGCTACCTACTGTTATATTGCACCAGGATATTATTGTACAGTCTTGCTACAGAGCCCTCCATTATAGAGCAGGTCTATTGGCATTTCAATGCTCAATGAAGGCTAGAATTGCCACAGAGGTTTCAATTAAAGAAAATTCAAAACGAAAATGGAGAAGGAAAAAAGAAGAAAAAAGGCTGGATTGAAAGTTTCCAGCAAAGGTATTTATGGCTATCTGACACTTTCTCTTTTTTCTTCCTGTCTCCTGAAAGGAAGTCTAAAGCATGCATTTAAACTGACATGTGTTTTGCAGAATTTTTGGGAGGAACCCTAATGTCATCATTCCAGTGGTGTAGTAATAAACAAAAAATAGATATCCTTACCCACTTAGTATAAACTCAGCATTGCCCAGGTTAGAAGGAGGTAAACTACATTTACCTGTATTCGCCTTTGGCTGCATCACGGCAGGATGCTACTAGAACATATCAAAAGTAGTCATTCCATCCATAGCAGGCTGTAATCACTATTTTTCCTAACTCTTAGTCTGGTTCAAACACCCCGTGGTATCCACCACAACTACACAGGACTCCATATATCCTTTTCTAAACTGAACAGCCCAGAAGAATGGGTGTTTACTGATTACTTTGTACACATCAGCATACAAAACCAGAGCACTCCCTGGACTAGCAGAGAACACAACTGCTTGAAAAATATGGCTTAGGTTTGCTTCTACTAAGGTTTGATATTTTTAATGTTTTATCTTTTGTATTTACGGTCTGAACAAATTAGGCTAATTGCTTTATTGGCTGTACCAGACCCTATATTTGAGTTCAAGATTAACATTGCAGCCAGTTTCCAAGGTGATGGCCATTTAATTATTGTTTATGTAGAAGTGATTAACTAAATGCCAAAAAAAATCCTAGCTAAAACTTGAAAACAAGGAGGGTCTGTAAAAAGCTAAACAAAAACCTAAAGAATTCAGGAGAGCATGTGAGATCCTGTCTATAAGGGGGTTTTATTCCCTTAAACAATTTGGTGACAAGAACACCTTGCTGTTTACAAGGAATTTACAAATCTTTAATTGCACTTTCACCATTCAGTTACATTCTTTAAAACTTTCCACAAGACAGGTCTGGAGTGAGAAGCCGATGTGGAGGGCAACAGCAATAGCTGAGAGGGTTCTTTTCATGCACAGGTGTCTCTTTAATCCTTATTTTTACATCTTGATTGCATTTCATAATAGCAACCAGGCACTCCAGGCAGTGTTTTTAGGGCAATTACTACAATTCTTGGGTGGTCACTCTGCATTAGATTTCATGCCTTATAAAACAACATGAGGTGTGCCATAATGACTCAGAAATATACAGCCTTTCATGTCCTATTGCTTAATTAAGGAGGGTGTTTTGCAGCACAGATATTATTGCTAGTCTGTGGTTTTTAATTTTACTACACAGTAAAAGCATCCTAATTCATACCAGGAATGGGCAAACCTGCAAATTAGTGAATTTTCTGAATTAGAAAATAAGTGAATAAAACTGCAGAAAGAAAATCTAAATGTGAACGTGGCAATATTAAAGCAAATGTGCTCATTTATCCTGGGAAATATAGCCGAGTCTCATTCTGTTGATATTTAATAGCCTAACACCTTGGATTTTTTTAAATATAATGAGGCTTCAGACCCCAGACCTACAATGAGCTCCCTGTGTGCAGACTCCTTCACAAACACGGATTTCAGCAAGGCCTCCCAGGAGAGCTGTCTGAGCATCACTCGTGGCCGTACTGAGAACAGGGTAACAAGACACTGGAAGGACTTGTTGAGACAGCAGGGTTTTGTGGCAATTATCATTTCTGTGAGGTGGTGAAATAAAAGCCAGTGATCTTCCAGTCACTTTTACATTAGCATAAATGCTGTAACTTTTAAAGCTCTGCTTAATTCTTTGAGAGGTACTGATAAGCAGATAAGTCGCAAAATTTGACCTACTTGAATAAATATCTATAATCTGACCAACAGTGTGCTGTAATCTCCATTTCCCTCTCCCTTCTTTATAAACCCACTGGCTTTTTTGCTGGCCATATAAAATGACCAAATGCACAGACAACACATGGAGTAAGTGCACTCACTTGCTCACATCCCTTTCTCCCTGTGCCAGAAGTTAACAAAAATGTTGATCCCAACCTTTACTCCAAATTATTTTGACTCCAGTAATTCTCCAGATGCAGACAATGAAAAGCACAATTTGTAACAAATGCCAGCAATGCAGATGCTCTCGAGGTCGAAAGCCTTGTGTTTGAAGGCAGTGGGGCAGCATGTAATGAGTACAGGATTCTCCAGCTAAACCCAAACATTCTTTTTTAACCCACTGGTCCTTGCTAAAGGCCAGTTTGCTCTATCACTTTCCACTGGCCTTGTCTGGGCAGCTTTGTCTGCCTTATCCTTCATAGAAATATACCCTAACCCACAGTACTTCTATGAGCTGGAGGAGATGAGCAACAACCACCTACTAAAGTTTTGGTCAAGTTGACCAAGTTGGTCAAAAAAGATGACTGGCCAAGTTGGCCAGATGAGATTATTAGCAGAGTTGACTAAAACACCTTTCAACCAAGGCTCTGCACAGCTTTGTTGACTAATTCCAGCAGCATACTCCAAGAGCTCAGCCAGAATTGTAGTTTTCATCCTGCCTTTGGAGAGTTTCAGCTCACCAAACACCTGCCTGCACCTGGCTAGCAATCATTAATGCTGAATTACTGCCCCTAGTCTGGTGGAAGTGCATTCAGTCAGCAAGGAGCTAATTGCCTATCTACTCGATAACTTCGTAGGGTCATTCTTACAGTTCAGACAGAAATCCTAAGTCATCCATAACTGCCTGGTTCATGGTTTGTTGTTTTTTTCCAAGCAAATTATGCTGGTATCACTCTAGCCTGCACTGGCAACTTCTGGGCATGAAAGTGTTATGCCATGGAGAATAAGACAATTTTTCACCTGTCTGGGAGCCAGGTTTCATCCTAGGTTCCTGAAGAAGTGTGTGATGTCCCTTCTGAAAGTGAAGAAAGACACTACTGCCAGAGGAATTATTCAGTGTTCTTCAGTCTGAGACCTGACTATTAGGGACCATGAGCCCCAAAATTACTGAATACTTTTGAAAATTACTTTGGGTTTCTGACTCACAGCAGCCACTATCTTAACAGCCTGTCTACAGTGCAGTGAGAGGAAATATTTCCTTCCATTGACTTAAAATTTATATGCAAACTACTTCAAAGAAATACATTTATTTTTCTCTTCCCCTCGGGAAAAGAGTGGGGTGAAAAATAAAATAGCTGCTCCAGTTTTATTTGTGTTCTCTGTAATCACAAATATCTGCATCCAGTCTCTCTTTTACAAGTGAAACAACACTGCAATCTCTTTTGCCAGGCCCACTACTGCTGTCATTGTAGTCAGTGGTCAAAATTCATATGGATCTTACAGGGAACCAGAGTAGGTTGTGTGTATAAGCTGTCCTTCTACATCTCACCATCTGCACTGAAGTAAACAAAAAATGCCATATTAACATAGCTGGAAACAGAAGGAGAGAAGGATATACCAGCATTTGCTAAATATAAAGCGATAAACAGTTCTAAAAAGTGTTACAAATAATGGGTGGCTTTTAAAAAAAAAGTTACAGCTGCACTATATGTGACTTTCTTAAACAGGCGCATGCTGAGACTCTTTTTTTAGTGATTATTGCCTTTATTAATATATTGTAGCAAATAATCTATAATATTAACAATATAGACAGCACTATAAAATAATTTAAATTAATGATAATTTTTCACTCTTGCAAGGAGAAAGATTTCATTACAGCCTCAGCCCTGTCATGGGCTGTGTGCTTGCTCAAATTTGCACAGTTTCATTTAACAGAGAACCACACAAGCCCGGGGATTTATCCCCAAAGATTTTGCTCAGGAGTGACAGGGTGAGAGTCTCATTCTAAAAAATACGATGATGTGGCACAGGCTTTAAATCAGTAAAGTACCCTTGTTTAGGAAAATACACCTAAGACAAGAAGCCGTAGGCATGTGCTTAAATGCTTCCACGAATCAGCCTGATTGCTGTATTTTCCCTGAGGCACAGATAAGGTTTACAGACACAGGTCCCAAATTTGGGCCAACCCAAATATTATTTAAATGCATCTCTTTCCTCTCCCTCTTTTTGCTGAAAGAGCTGTGTTTGCCGCACATCTTATTCCTATCTGCCTTTATTAAGCTTTTTATAAATGTGCAAGAAAAAAAAATTCAGCATCCCAGACATCTTCTTGGGTTTAAGATCTTAACAAATGAGGACACAGCTGGGCTACTTGGTCTGTGGATTTGCTAGCTGCAGGATTAAGTCCAGCTGAGCTGAAGTTTATAAACCAAGTTATTGACTTTAAAAATTCTCATACCGTTTATCAAAACACACCACATTGAAAGAACACCCTTCCCAGAAGCAAATATGGCAAAGCTTTCTCAATTATAGACAGCCTCTCCCCATACAGCCGCCCTCACCATAACCCTACTAGTCTCCTGCATCTATTTTATTTCAAGACTCACTCTCAACTTGCTGGTAAAAAATAGTCTTTTCTAACTCCTATCCTAAATAAGCAGGCTCTGGGCAGCAAAAGGTTGGTTGCATATAGCCCAGCACTGAAAGTGGAAACAAATCGTGCCCCAGCAGGCATCATCCTCCCGCAGCAAAGCCCAGGCTGCCATTAGGTGCTACTCACCTGAAAGGATTTGTCTCTAGTCTGAGGTTAGCACAGCGCCTTTGTACATTGCTTTTCACTAAAGGTCTGATCCAGCTGCCATTAAAATCAATGAAAAGGCTCCCATTGACTTCAAAGGAGTTGAGATACACGGTATATTGCAGCAGATGAAAAATACCAAAGGAAAAGAAAATCTGTCTTTTAGTACACACTTTCAATTTTTATATAGTCTTCATCGTAACAATGTTCTGAAGGAAAAGGACTGGAAAATTTTCCAAGTCTGTCAATGCTGAAAACTGGGGGGAAAAAAAGAAAGTTTTTGACAAAAGAAGATACTTCCCCATTCATTTCCAACTGCATTTTTCTGTCAAAAAATGTTTTCACTAGCAAATATGTGACTAGTTTAAATTCTAAACTACAATAAAGCCAGGGAAGTATTATAAAACAAACCATCTTTGGAGCCATACACTTACTCATCAGTCAGCAGACTTTCTGTGACTTTGGAGGCTTAAAAAAGATCAAATATTAGTGCTTTTATTGCTTGCGTCTATAGGGAGGATCCCTGCGCCTGTCTCAGCCCAGCGCTCTGTGACAGACCTAAGATGGGATAACACATAGAGCAAAGAGAGGCATTTATTTGAGTACAGAAAGCTGGGCCAGAAATCCAGCTATGAAGCTTTATAGATGCATATATTTAAAACACCTTTCAGCAGCTTTATATACCATTACAGTTATTGGATTTTTCATCTTTGACTTAGATATGAATTATTTAATTAGAAACTTCAATACCTGCATAACTTTGAAACCTTTCCACCATTATTATTTTAATAAATAAATAAATACATAAAATTTGTACCTAAGAGAATTTCCCAGCAGTCAAAACTTCTATGGAAAGCAGTGGCACAACTGAGGTAGGCTAGACTACTCAGGGAATTCGGATCAGGCCACACTTTGGTTCAGATTACATCTGGCTTTCCTTGAATGTAGTGACCCAGGATTTGGTTACTGTTCTGTGAATATAATTTACTACCAAATTATTCCCTCTGGATTCTCTGGAATCCAAGAGAAAACATCTTGAAAGCATACAGACATTTCTATTTAAAAAAAAAAAAATTTTAATTAATTCTCTGGTTTTAAAATATTTTATAACTCAGTATCTCCAGCAGGTTTTTCTTTTTTCCCACCCCCAGTAGACTGCTTTGAAGGAACCACAAGCTGCTGAAATTCTATGCAGGGCATTTGTCCATTATGGAAAGGAGATCACAAAAGCATTTCACATCCCGCTGTTCAGAGAAAGAACAAGTCTATTTCTACCTCACATGGCAGGGTCGTGCACATGGTGGGTTCAAAGAAGAATGATGGAAAAACGCTCTGTATATCAGATACAATTACACAAACGTAACTCACCTAAGGGATTCCTGCTGACCCTCTCACAGAATGGCTTCACCTGAGGGATTCCCATCCACCAAAGGGTTCTGCAGATAAAGGATCTTTCCTCTGGGGTTAACCCCTTGCACATCTCAGCAAACACAGCATTCTTCCAAAGTACTCCAACAGAGGTTCTGGGAATTACTGCTAAAAATCTGACGTGCCAGCGTGTGGGATGTTGGTGGGAGGGCAACACAGGCACCTGAGACACACATGAAGTTCCTCCCCTGCAACCACTGACCCCCCATCTGTGCTCAGAAGACTGCTTAGAGCTCAGGGACCTGATACAGATCTACACGATCCCCTGTCTGTGCTCAAATCAATCTCACATTTCACAGTCGACCGTCAGGTGCCCTGTCCTCCTCACATGGATACCATCGGAATACACTGCACTGAAACACATTGGTTTGTAAATCATTTTTATTAGTGACTACCAAAATACTACTGGGAGCTGGCAGAAAACATGTTAGACTTTTAGGATTTGGAATAATGTAATGACTTTTTTTTTTTTTTCTTTTTTTCTTTTTTTCTTCCCAGAGAGAAGCACCCCTGTTTTATGGAAACATATCCAGCTTGCCACCAGTCAGAAAAAACCCTAAGGTTTGGGTGAACAACTGAACAGCTCAGGCCCGCAGCTAATGCAGTTCCCAGGACAGCAGCCTTGAAACCAGGCAGGGAGGGAATGGCTGTGTTAAAGGGAAAAACCCTGATGAGCCTGATTTGGAGTCTTGATAAATAATTAATGTCACAAGGAAAAGATAACACAGTAGTTTTCACTGGCCCTAATGTCAAAATGTTTCCTTTTCCCTCTGCTTCATGTTGGAGAAAGCATCATGTTAGCACTCCATTTCTACCAACACCACTGTCCTGTGAAAAGCAGAGCTGGAAGGAATTAATTTTGGGACTCCAGTCCTGGACAGGCTAACCCATGTGCCTAACTCTAGCTGAAGACCAAGGCATTACTCCTGAAAGTCAAGTGACAAATGTGCTTTTCTGGCTGAGGGTTTCTGAAAGAAAGGAATCCCACCTTCCCAGGACAAAAGGATTAGGTTCATCCCTAGTGCCTAACAAGATATTGCTCTTTAAAACAGTCATTGGTGCACAAGAATAGGAAATATAAATGCGAATTCTGAGAGAGCCAAAAATCTTTTTCTGTGTAGTAACAAATATCCTGAAATAGTCTGCACTGATGAGTGAACAGAGGATTAGATTTAAATTCAACATATTAATGTACATTTCTAATCCTAAATTTCAAAAATTATTAGCCATTTATAGGCTGAATAACAACTTCTGCACTCATTTTAGCTAGTATAAAAATCATAAAGGTTAGCAAACCGTGTGGATCAGAATATAAACTAATAGGCATCTGGGATTAGGAAGAAATCTCCAATTCATTGGTAAAGGCTTCCTCAAATACGGAACAGAGCCCATTATTGTTTGGCTGTTAATAACTCAAGTGACATTTGCCATATGCCATCAAAGGGCCTGGAGTCAATACGGATTTTATCTCTGTTAAGGTCTGCAGATTCAGCCTCAAATTATGAGTCCACAATTCAATAGTGAGTTGAGCATTCCCATTTTAAAACAGTTCTTGAAAATGGTGGGGATTACTTGGAAATCGTGTGATGCCAAGGTGCAAGGGAAGAAGTCACGGAGGAGCAGAACAGAATGGAAATAAGATTTTGACATAGGACAAATATCAAAGTCAATGATCTTTTTTTCTTTGCCAACTGTGCTAAAGCTGTCTTTTTAAACTAGAATCACTGTGTAATTCCAATCAAATCATATTCAAAGCAGTTATTCTAGTATGTCCCTAGCTGCATTTCCTCAGTAATTTAGGTAAGTTATTCATATGCTGAGTTTCTCAGAGAAAGGGAAATAAACTGAAGGGTTGTTTTTTTTTCCCACAGTTAAAAATACATTGAAGGTATGACCTCAAAGTAAGGATAAGACTCAAGATATTCCCCATTGGTTTTTTTTCTGGAATAAGTTTTGATAGCCTTATATAGGTGGAATTAAGACTCACTCTCTTATGCTTCAAAATCTCTAGAAAAGTCACACTTTGTGCTAGAGGGGATCTGCAAGAAAATGCCAGTGTCTCTTTTTAAAGGGGCCACCTCTGCCACTAACAATTAATGAGATGTCTTTAGGGGTGGTGATAGTGGCTCTCCCAGAAGTACAAGTTGGCTCCACAAAATATCATCTTTCTAGAGATGCCAAGCATCCCAGCTAGGAACAACCCTCACTCCCTGATGTCTCTTGCTGAAATGTCTGCATCCCACATCCCTGCAGCACAGACCTACTGCCTTGCTTGCACCTCCAGACAGCCTGTACTGTCCTTGAGGAATGCTGGTGGAAAGACTGGAGAGTGGTTTAGGTTGGAAGGGACCTTAAAGCTTATCTAGTTCCAATCCCTTGTCATGGGAAAGGGGCACCTTCCACTAGACCAAGCTGCTCAGGGCTCCATCCAACCTGGCCATGAACACTTCCAAGGATGGGGCATCCACAACTGGGTTGAAAAGTTGTATTTTCCCCAGAAGAGTACAACCACCAAAAGCCTTTCTCAGGTTTAGGTTACCATCTAAAATCAGAAGTCTGGCTGTACCCTGCCTGGCAGGGGCCAAGGGAGGATGCCTAGAGAAGAGCATAAAACAGGGAGCTTATGCAGGAACAGCTCACTAGCATGCCCTCCCTCACTCCAGCTAATCTCAGCAGACGGATTTCTTAGGCCAGTGACAGTGCCTCTCTGTTCAGCATCTCTCCACTGATGTTTCGCCTTCGGGAATTCATCCGAGCCCCTTCTGAACCCACACAGACTCCTGGCATTCAGCGCACGTGGTGCTGTGAATGTCCTGCATCGAGAGCTGGCCAGTACAAATCATGAGCAGAGCTCCCTCAGGCTGTTTTGAAGCCGGCGCCTGCTATTTGCCTGTACTGGCCCCAAGTGCAGAGGTGATGCTGTCACATGCCTGGAAATGCTGCCAATCATGACGCCTGCCAGAGCAGCCAAACATGCTCCATTTTCAGGAATATGAGAGGTTATTACAGTTATTTCTTAACGCTGAGTGAGGGTCTGCAAGCCTACAGCCCCAGGACTATGTGAAACAAAGGGTTCCCAGAGGTTCTTCCTTGGGCTCCAGCCAGCAAACACCTGCTCACACACAAAACTCTCCATTCAAGCCAAAGGGATGACACCTGTGAGCACAGTCATGCCTGCCACGATACCTGTCTGGCTTCCCAAGTGGGAGAAAACCTGCTCCAAGCTGCACTGAGTGCCTGATGTGCTCCATGCTAATATTTGATTCACAAGTCATAAATCTGCTGTGCTCACGTGGATCTGGGGTAATGGTAAAACAACCACTAAAGGTGGAAACTGCCACAATTTCAGCCACTGCCAATGAGTAATAAGTCACTGTAGTTTCAATATTTTATGCATTACTGAATCAAAACTTAAATTAAAGGCAACTTTTAGAAGACACTAATATGATTTCTGAGCCTCTGGATACCTTCTAGATCTATCCTTTGAGCACTGAAATTTTTAGTGATAACATACAGACCTGATGCTGTAAAATACTGAGAGTCCTGATCTGTGATTTCCAGTCACTATTGAGAGTTTTCTGCCTGGGCTTTACATCTACATGCAATCACTGCCAGAAACTAAGGTTGGTGTTCACAAAAATCACTTAATTACTTCTGAAAATCACTAAGATATTTGGGATAAAAGACAGATTCCTTGTAGAAAATAATCATACAATCATAGAATAGTTTGGGTTGGAAGGGACCTTAAAGGTCATCTCATTCCAACCTCCCTGTTCCATGGGCAGGGACACCTTGCAGAAGCCCAGGTTGTTTAAATTCCCATTCAACCTGGCCTTGAACATTTCTAGGGAAGGGGCATCCACAGTTTCTCTGGGCAACCTGTAGCAGGGCCTCACCACCCTCACAGTAAAGAAGTTCTTACAATGTCTATTAGATGTGTTATTATTGTCTACTTCTTCTAACATCTATTATAGAAGAGACAGATTTATATTAAACACTCACTCTAAACAAGTCAGACTAGAAACAAGCCATCTTTTCAAGACAGAAGGAAACATAACATCTCCCAAAATATCCAGACATAGAACTAGACACAAAGAAAAATACTTTGCAGAAATATTACCGCCTCTTTTTTGAGGCATATGATGGAGAACTCTCAGATAGGGTGAGTCTGTCCAGCCACAATGCATAGAGAATGTAATGGAAAACACAACAGTCATTGCTGGCAGGACTCATGCTTAATTCGTCTGTGTGTGATCCCCTGGAACATATCTATTTCCCCAATATTCAAATATAAAGGGTTTTAAGATGCAGAAAACTTGCATCCAAGTAAAACAGGAAGGAGGGTGTTCCCCTCTTCCTCACTGAAAAGGCCATGGGATTTATTGCATTGTATTGTGCCATTTCAAAATGGTTGTAAGAGTCTGTCCCTAGGCATAAAACCTGCTCACTTACTTTGCAGCAGTGCATCAGCTAATGAGCTCTTATTTGCCTTTCCAAATTAAATTATTCGTTACAGGTAGAAGGAATTTTGCAGTGGTGGGTTAAAAGTAAGAGAGCGAAAAAAGCACATTAAGCAACTTTTCTAGTCTGTTCTAATTCAAAGGTACTTTACTGTTCTTCTAACACAGGCATACTAAACTCACACATCAAGAAAAAGTTGCTGGCAAACTCTCAGGAAAGGTGCCCTTTTCTTTCACCATCGTTCAGCAGCAATGCTGCTGCTTCCCTCTGCCTCCAGTGGTTATGTCATCTTTCAGGTCAGTTTTCTGCTTCTTGAACATGACTTGGCTGTTTATGAAACGTGAAATCAGCATCAACAACCCATAGCAACTTCAAGAAAGAAGCCTTGGGCTAACAAATAATAAAAAAACCCTTATTTTTGCCCACAATGAGAAAAATCTACAGAGCTGCTACCTAAGGGCTTTCATTGCCTTCGGCACAGAAGGAATCCACATTTAGAGAGTGCAGCCTAAACATTTTCACTCTCTGAGCTCATCATTTATTTCAGTGGCAGATGTCCCTATGTGAGACAACCTCGGCAGTCATCAATCCTTCTTTAGATTAAACATGAAAGGGGGTCTATCCTCCCATCAACACAGGGGAGATGTACTAATATGGCCCAAATTAATGTCCTAATCATTCCTTGACAGAATAGAATTTAAAATATCCCAACTCTACCACTCCAAAATCATACAGCTTGAGTCTGATCATTTGAAAATCAGTGCTGGTCATCAGGGATCTCAGATTTCACCTGAATTTTTTCAGGGTATTGGGCACAATGACACACATTATGCTGGGGCAGAGGGAAGGAGAAATGAAAGGGGCAGGTCAGGGGACCTCAGTGAAAATCCCAACACAAGGCAGTTCAGCCAAACCCCGACTTTCCCCCAGTTATTTAGTTACAGAACAGAATTTTCATCCGAGAGAGTGCTCACAGAAAACACCATCTTTGCACATACTTGCTTGAATACACACTCACATGGGTTTTCATTCTCAGTGTTTACTGGGGCCCTGGTTACATTCTCCAGACAATTTACTCATATAATGTGTTTTTTTCTCCCTCTGGCTACCGTGAAACAAAGCTTCAAAAGGGGTAGGCAGGGGAAAAAAAAATTCCTCTTGCTAATGTTTTTTTCTCCTAAATACGGAGGAATTCTACTTCCCTGGCACAGTTCTCACTATTTACATGTGTGTAGCTGTGTACATACCCCAGCTTACTAACCCATGCTCTGCACAAGGGATATGACTGAATAGGGTTATTCATAACCAAGCCCTCATACAGCTCAGTTGGTGCCAGGATTTTAGTCTGTGCTCACGGGGCTGTGATTAGTCCTAGAGAACATTATGAAAATCAACCTGGCTAATTATTACTCCAAATAACTGAGACAGGAATGCAATAGAGTTTCCAAGAAATACTATAAGAGAAGCAAGATTTGAGTGTTTGCATTTGTTTGTTTGTAAATGTTCTCATTAGCTCATCTGTAAGATTTATGCCCCATGCAAGAATTACCAGGGGAAATTCTATAGACTGTTCAAAGAAAGAAGGCAGAAAGATCACCACATCACTCTTTTTGGATACAAAAGCCTCTGAATGCAAAAATTTTGTGCAGAATATTCATCACAACATTGTTAATCATATCCTTATTGACTATACAAACCATTTACAGAAAGTTTCACAGCATTTAAAAACAGAGCTGAGAGCCTGATCTCCTATAGATCTCCAAGCAATATGTTTTATCCCTATTTTAAACCCCCAAATTAAAACACAGCAGTTTAGTCCTTGAGAGAATACATTTATGTATGAAACAAAAAAAACCTGTCGACAATCTCAAGACGTCTGCAAAAGCACAAATGGACTGAATGAGAAACATCTAGGTGATTCCAGTATGAACAGTGTGCCTTATGCACTGGAGAAGCCATGTAACCTTCAGGATGCCTGCCAATCTGACAGAGGCAAAAGACCTAATCAGTTTAACTACTGGAATTAATTTTACCATAAATATGAAAGGAAAATACACCACTGAGGCACCTATGATGAGAGGAGGGTGAGTCTGCAGCAGTGCAGAACAGTGGTAAAAAGCCACCCAAGGCCACCCATTCATCTCTGATGCTCCAGATGAATGCAGGAAAATGAAACAATTCCCAAATAACCAAGATAATATGTGGCCAGTTTCATCCAAGAGAAAAAATTAAATCCTTCCTGACAGTCTGAAAGACCTCACTAAAGCCACAAAACAAGAGAGTGATTGTTTGCTAATAATTATTCTCTCTTGAAACTTCAGGTGTTATGAGGACAGTGAGAACAACCCTGGCAGTGCTGGTCCCCAGAGCCTCACAAGGGACTGAGGAATAGGAGGAATAACAGGTGCTCAGACTGCGAGACAAGGAACCCCCACCACCATTCTGACAGGGCTCCCACTCACACAAGCACAGAAAGATGTACAGATTTTTCCACAAAGCATATGAAAGTATTTAAAAATACATATTTAGCATCCTCTTAAACATCACTACCTGCGACAGCTTTTACAGGGCAAACAGTGTTATTATTTAGGGCTCTGCAGGCAAGGAAAACATTTCTTCTTTCAAGAGTGGATTTGTCTGACTTAAGCTGGCAAACACTGAGTCCTGTAATGCCTTTGTCAGGTAGATAAAATGGCTCCTCACTCTTGGGTATCTTTTCCATGGGTCAGCTCCTACCTGCAGTGACCAAGTCACTTCTCAGCTTCTTCCCTGATGAGCTAAATAAGTTGAGCTGCTTATGCCTCATGTTGTCATGCTTGTTTTCCGAATCCTTTTTCATACCTTTCCTTTGAACTTCCCTTACTATTTCCACATTGCTTTTGAACTGCAAACACCAAAACTGGACACGGTTCCTAACAGTTGCCTTACCACTGTTGTGCATGTGAGCAACATCAAATCCTCTTATCTGCTTCATATTACTCTTTTTTACATCTCAGGACTGTATTGCCCTTTTAGCCACAGAATTACAGTGAGATTTCATTTTGAGGTGTTTATCCAAAAAAGAATCCAAAATCTTTTTCAAAGCCCTTGTTTTCCAAAAAGAGCCCCTGCCCTGCATAGCTTTCTTGTCTTCATGCTTTATTACACTACCTTGCACTAACCTAATGTTCAGAATTTTTTCATTTTATTTTGACCTCTGCATAAACTGAAACAGGGTAAGTTTAAATTAGATATTAGAATGGTATTCTTCATGGTGAGAGTGGTGATGCACAGGCTGCCCAGAGAAGCTGTGGCTGCCCAATCTCTGGAATTATTCAAGGCCAGGGATGGGGCTTTGCAGAGCCTGATCTAATGGAAGGTTCCCCGCCCATGGCAGGTGAACTGGAACTAGATCACCTTTAAGGCCCCTCCCAACACAAACCATTCTATGATTCTATGATTAAACACTTCAGGTCACTCAGCAATAATAATTTGCCCCTTTATTACTTATTCTTCCATTTGTTCACCATTAACCTGTGCTGTATGTAAAGGTGATTCCGTATAATTTCTTTGATAAGTGATAGAAACACTTGGCCTTTGCTCAAAACTTGATTCCTAAAGGAATCCATTAAAAAAGAGTTTTATATAATGTTCAGAATATGTGAAAAGCACTAACCAAATAAAAACCAGAAGCACCATTGGCATTGTAAACTGACTTTTAGAAGACATTAAGAATGACGAAAATTTCTTGTTATAGTCAGAGCAGTGATGCCACCCTCTTCCAGGGTGTTGTGGGGATGAATGCCCCTAATGCCTGTAAGGTACAGAAGGGACAATCTGTTTGCCTCAAAGACCTACCTCATATGTAAACTTGGGGTAAATCAGACCTTCTAAAATAGGTGTCTATAGGTATGTGAGACCTCTGAGTGCCTCCAGGCTCCCAAGGTATGCTGGCATGCCTGGCTGTACCTCAGCTCTATCCCCAGGAAAGCCCAACATACAATCAACCTTCCTCTATCAAGTTTTCTATGGGTCTGAAGGAACCTTCTCTGGTCAGGCTGGATAGAATGAAAACAAGGACTGCGGAGACTGTGTCCATCTCACTCCAGAGCCTGGATATGATTCCCTGTATTATCAGTGGCAACTAATGCAGGTGGCCACTAAGTCTTCTGAGAGGCTTCAGCAGCACCTACTTGTCTCATTTTCCTCTCCGTGAACATGCTTCTGGTTCTTTCCACAGTCAGGTTTATGAGGTACTTAACATTTACAGGAAAAATTCAGTATTTAATTAAGCTGAATTACATCTCAGCATTGCACTGAGATTGTTTTGGAGCCCATCTAAATATACAGAAAAATTATGCGTAGCTGCTGAACCAAAACATTATAGCATATATTTGGGTCCCTCTATTAAATGACACAACAGCAACATCTCTTCTCCATGCCCAGGGTGTCATAACACTGCTTCATTCAGAGCTTAAATGAATTATTTACAATTAAAATTACCAGAATCACAGAATAGTCTGAGTTGGAATTTTCAAGAATGGGGGGCATGATGCCTCTCCTAAAGGAAATGTGACTGAGTCATTTATATTTTTTGTTCTCACTCTCTGTTCTAGTTATGCCACAGATGGCAGAAAATAGGAGTCAAACCAATTTAATATAGACATTCAGTTCAAAATGGCATGTATTTTAGTTTTCCCTGTATAATTATGAGGAATAGGTGGAAACACATTGTTACTGTTTTAGACAAACAAATCAAACAACACAACTCCCTCCAAATTCACCTTGAAAGTCCAATTCCTCCCACATCCTCCCTCATAAACCAGAGTAGTGGAGTTACTCTGATAAAACTCGAGCAGCTGATGCAATGACTTCAATGGCAATAAAAATGCCTCTCCATGTGACCAAGTGGGACTAGAGGTGACTGGAAATAAAGTTGTTAAGCAGAACCTTCATAAACTTTCAAAAAGTCCAACAAAAACCTGACTTCTCTGCTATCCCTAACCATTACATATTTTCAAATAATTCAAGACAGCACTCTAGACTCTGCCAGTATAGTTAAATAGATCTTACTTTTATTACTGCCCATCAGAAATCACAATCACAACTCCAGCAGAACCCACTTCTGTCTTCTGGGGGAAATTTTAGCAAATCGTTCTGTCATAGCTAAGAGAAATCAACTCAATATACTGCTTGCTCTTAGAGGATCAGACTCTTCACATTCCCTTGACAAGTCAGGGACAAGGACGTTTTGGCTCATACACCTAAAATCACACAAATCTTTATTTCACCAATTCCAAGCAAATGACTTCATAACCTCTGCCTGCAGAGCCGTGTGTGTGTCTGCAAACATTCTGTGGTCAGGTTAAAAAGCTAAATGCCTGAGGAAATCAGGGACATGCAAAGTGGAGGAGTTAGAATATAATCCTCTTGTGAAAAAAATACAGGAATATGGTCAGATATGAAGGAGTTGATCACATATCTTCCTCATCTCTTGGTACAATAATTTCAGTCGCTCTATAGGTTATCAAGCAAACAGTGATGATCTGAAACTCCTGTTCTTGTCTGAAGGTTGATTCTTTTCACAAGAATAGTTGCCTACCTTGATGACTACCCTGTAAATGACATGGAGGTGGGCACGGTTTGGGAGGCATGAAGGACAGAATCCTTTTCTAACCAGCTCCCAGTGACAGGACATTGTACCTGCCAGCTCTGCCTTCCCACCCCTGATAGCAGCTTTGGTTACTCAGCAGAAGATAAAAGATTTGCTCAGGGAAGGAGGTGTTTCATTTAACATGGTGTGCCCATAGAAGGCAATTATGTTTTTCAATAAATTCCACAGGTTGGCAGTTTTAATCCATCTTAAATTCATATTTTGGCAATTAACTCAAGCTCCACTTATAAAAATTACTTTAAATGTTGTTTCCTGCTTCCTTTGGGCATTATCTTTCTGTTAAATGCTAAGGATAATTGTAACAGATAGGTACATATGAATGCTAAAGTAGTAGCAAACAGTCTTTATACTTCAAATAAATAAAAATAGATGATTGAAAAAAAAAAACCCTAAGATATCTTCCAAATCTCCACTGACTTTTTCAGAACCCCTTAACCCTGTGAATATACAAAAATATCTACTACCATATTTTCTATATATTCTACCAGATCTATTAACATTTTCAGACAGCAGAAAATTAATGCATTGACATTAGATCTATGTAGTAAACCTGTAATTAAGGAGATCTTCATTAGCTGAAAGCAGAAGTTAAACCTTCCAGTTAAAGTTCGGGTAGCAGACATTCCTCTTTGCCTATGGCTTACAAAAATCTCATGCAACAATTCTGGAGATGAAATTTCATTATCTTTGAAATGGCTTAACCTGTATCCAAAAAATTTAAGATTCTTTTTTTTTTGTAACAAGCTAAAGAATTATATTTTAAATCCCTTGAGATAAATAAGAATTTCACTCCCTTAAGCATGTACAAACCTAGGGGATAAGTTTTACCACAAAGTGGGAAATATTTATGGAAACCCCTTTGAAAAATCCTAGTACCCAACTACTATGCTGGTGCATGTGATACATGCCCACAGTTAATCTAATGGCATTGCCATCAAATATTTTTCAGACTAAAATGAAATCTCCAATAAGATGAATAGATCTGCGTGTCTTCTAATATTTTATCAGAAGATGGACTTGATGCTCTGACAATTCAAGATGCCATTAGTTTTGATATGATCAGCAAAGACCGGGGAAGTTGTATTATTCTCATTCTAATACACGCCTTGTAACATAATGATCTATTGCTAAAAGAGGAAATCTCTTCTTTCAGAGGAGCAAGCTTTACCAGCCCCCAAAGTCTTGCAGGCTATCAGCTGCCTAATCCAAAACTGGGATTCTTACAAACAATCCTCAGCCTGTCAAGTACAACCCTGTAACAAATTCTATTAAAAAAACCCACAGCCCCATCCAAATAAACCCCCCACCCTAGAATATTTGTTTTTCTGAAAATGGATCTTCCGTTTCATTAGCATTCGAAGTATCCTTATTTTCAGTGATTTTACGTGGACATAGGTTTTCATACCTTACAAGTAAGAGGAGGACAGGATTTCCCGAACGCTGAGAAAGGATGTGAGCAGTAGTGGATCTTTTCCAGAGGCAGGAATAGCATGCCAAGAACTGGGGAATTTCTCCAGAGGCAGGTATTAATCTCAATTTTTAAAAAACTTGCAGACTGTTACTTTACTACACCAGGAGCAGGATGCCCCCAAAAAACTTTTCAGCCCCCTGACCCTCTCTACAAAACCCACCAGCTTTTTTCTCAGAATCAGAGCAGAGAAAAAATGTCATTCAAAAAGTAATAAAATGAAGCAGTTTCTTCTTAAATTACTGAAGTTACTAAAATAAAATTGGAGCAAGAAAATTAAAGTATAATGGTATATTCAATGTAATCAAATGCTTATTCTTCATGAATATGAAATTGTGATGCTAATTCTGAGTCGAACTAGTTTAGATCTAGAGTAAAGTCACCGAGGATCAAGAAATTATTTGAAATTCATTACCTGTAACTGAATGCAGAATCTGACCCTGTGTCAGCATTTGTAAATCAGGTATTTGACAAAATTTGATGGGAAAACTGAAGTCAAGATTTGAACTCTATCTTCCTGAAGTGAAAGAGTACGAAAGTACCCTCCTAAAATGAAAAATGCAGAAAATGGTCAGTATAATACACATATAGAGCTTCATAGCTTAAAAGTGCTGTCCAAATATTAGCTAAATCCTTACTATAAACCTGTGAGGCAGATAAGATGGAAGCACTTATGCTAAAAATAAATAAAACCTAGAACTGTCTCATATGACTGTAAGATTTTATTAAAAATAAACAGGGCTGGTTGGTATCCTTAACCTCAAGGTCACAAAACAAAGTATTAGGCACTGGAGGATAGCAGCAGAAGCCAGTACTCCAAAACCGCTGTGTCTAATTAAGGATTCCAAAGAATCTCTGCTTTATGCTCTCTCCTGTCTCGAAGCATTCGCTGTGAGAACATTCAAATGCCACCGGGAGACTGACATGCTACTTGTTAGGTCAACAGTCCCATTGAGACTTCTTCTCATTGGCTTCGTCAGATTCTGGGTCAACTATATATGCTGGGCAAATAACACTGCACCAGGGCAAATAACAATGGGCAGGGCTCTCCTGCTCAAAAGGGAGAAAACCAAGGGGGAAAAATCCTGCGTGGAAATCAGAAGAGTGTATGCACGTGCTAAATAATTCAGATTTAAGCTGTTTTGAACTTCTGACCCTCACACTCCACTGTGATGTACAGGACTGGAGGTTTCAATGTTAATCCATGATATGTTACAGACAAAAATGTATGGAGCCTGCCTGTTCCAGCGTGCGGCCATATTCAGCTAAAAGCATTCTAATATTAATGACGATGGCTGGGTTTAGAAATGTTTTAGTCCACTGCAATAATTTTCATTTGTTTATGAGGTTGGGAAGAGAGAAAGTGAAATTGCTCTGTTAGTGCTGCACCCTGCTTCCTCCAGGCGTTGGGCAGCGTGTGTCCCATTTCCAATAAAAACATGGATTTGCCTATTTCTGTGGCTTGTGTGCTTCCCTCCCTTCCCTTTGCTGGTATTTGGCACAACTGCCTTACTTCCAACACGTTTGAGCATAGATGCATTTTTTTAACGGCAAAGTAAGGAGAAAAGAATTTTATTGAGCTTATTTTTCTGCTTACAGGAAATACAAAAGACAAAGTGTTCTGTGTTTAAAACTACAGCATATGCAGCTTGTGTGCACATCAGAGAGATCCCTACAAAGCAGCACACGCAGATACAAGATTATACAGAAGAGAGACAGATGCAGATTTCCACGCGGAAAATCTCTAGTGACTCCGAACGTGATGGATATTTAAAAAAAAAAAAAAAAAATTAAAAAAAATTGCGCTATTGGGTAAGAATGGTAGCAACGTATTCCAACACTCCTGCGGACTTGGAGAGGCCCGGGATCACGCCCTCGGGGAGCGGTGATTCCATAAAGCGGAGCAGTATTTCTTTCCAAATACCCGCTACTTTCCCGCAGGCAGTGGGAGCGCGGTGACCTCTGGAACGCGCTGTGCCCCCGCACGGCCCCGCTGCGGGCCGAGGGCAGCGCTGGGGCTCCGGCGCCGCCCGCACCTGCGCCCGGGCGGGGAGCGCGGCGGGG
>NW_024581116.1:5702294-5750052 GCF_017639235.1 Corvus kubaryi | reverse complement strand
ATGCACAAGCCGCCGCTGCCGCCTCCCGCCGCCGCGCATCCTCCCGCCGCCTGAGGACGCGGCCGCCTGCGCCCCCGCGGAGGGAGGTAAGCGGCGCGGCGGTGCCCTGCGCCCGCCGAGCCCCCGCCGCCGCCCGCCCGCCGCGCCGGGCATCGTGGGGCTGGGGCTGCCCTGCGCCTGCGCTCGCTGCCCGCATTAAAAACTTCCTGCGTTCCTCCCGCTGCCTGGGGGGTGCCGTGCGGGGGCCAGCGGGCCCTCAGAATGTTGCCGTGAAGGTTTGGGGTTTTTTCCAGGGTTTTTTCATCTTGGCGTGGGGATCTCCGCCCCCGCCGCGCACGCACAACTTCAGGCGCTCGCTCGGGGAGCGGCGGCGGCCGCGCAATTGCCCCCCCCGCCCCAGTCCCGAGGGTGGCGGTGTCCCCGCGGACCCCCATCCTTCTGGGGGCGGCTGTCCCGGTGGATCCTCCGTCCCATCCCTGGGCCCGCGCCCGGAGCTGCCGCGGAACTGCCTGGCATGGATCGGCGCGCACCCCGCAGGCAGCCTGCTTCCCTCCCTGCCTGCTTCCCAAGCGCCTCGGCCAGCCCCGTCCTCTCCCTGTGCCTGGCATGCATTCCCGTTCCCCCCTTCTTGCTTCTCCACATCCCCACGCGTGATGCATACGAGGAACTTCTCGGCACAGTATTGCTTAAATATGTATATGTGTGTGTGTGTGCGTGTATTAAAGCACTTCGTACGATTCCCGTGCTGGTGACATGTCCTCGCCGGTGTGAGGTTTGTTTGGCTGCTGCTGTGCTTTTCCATTGATGCTTTCCTTTTTTTTTTTTTTTTTTTTTTTTTCCTTTTTTTTTTTTTTTTTTTTCCCTTTTTTTTTTTTTTTTTTTCTTTTTCTTTTTTTTTTCCCTGAGGGTTGTTTTCCTGTAACTTATCTCCGAACACAACTGCTGCTTGGTGCCGTTCGGAGCACAGAGGTGCATCCCTTGGGTACCGGGTTTCAGAAGGTCTGGCTTAGGCTGGGAGGGAAAAGCTACTTTGTGTTTTGACATTGAGTGGATGTGGCGAGCTGTCCTTGTCGTGTGAGGATGCAGGTCTGTGGTCCCCGGAATTTTGGGTCCAGGTCCCTGTGCCTTCCCGGAGGGTGGAGAAGGGTCTGGAGCAAGGGACTTCTGGGGATGGATGGATGGTGGTGCTTGTCGTACACTTCATAAACAGTGTGTGCTCATCGTCTTCAAGATTATTTTATTTTTCCTCCTCTGGTCTCATTTATTAAACTGAAAATACTCCTTGAACGCTGGAGACAGATTTATCTCCCCACCACAACCCAAAATTATGGAGCCCTGGTCATGTAGTTGGCTGCTTATCTTTTGTTACTGTACATGAAAACTGCATAGAAAAAAATACAGCATTCTGGTAACTAGATTAAGGGGGATTTAATCACTTTTCCATCAATGAAGGAAAAAGCCGTGCATGTTTGCTGCAGGCTTATTACTTGTTTAAATGGAAGATTATATACAGCATATTTCCGATAAATGAAGAAACTTTCTTTTACCTGATAGTCTTGAAAACAACTGAGCAAGTGTGTGTGTGTGTGTGTGTGCAGGCACGTGTGAGTCTCTTGCACCCATTTAAACATGTTTATCAGGCTCTTCTTTTGAGGGACTTTTAAAAACCCAAACTACTGTAGCTTTAAGGTGACTGCAGATAACAGTATTATTGTTTCTTATAATTAGCAATCTGCTGAAACTTTAAATCCTCCTTGAAAGATAGGATCTATGTGAGAAAAGGGATATTGTTCCAGCAAGCTTTATTCTTTTTTTTTTATTATTGTTTGCCTCCAAACCAAAGCAACAGTGTGTCTGTTATTGTTGTATTCTGGTTTAAACTGCTAATGGCTTTATTTTTTTTTCCCATGTGGAGAAAAATCAAGTACAGCAATATTTTACTCTGACATTTATCTGCGTCAAACTTTAGTTATGCTTGGGATTGTTTAATCTTCTCTGAATAGTGTTCAGGATTGTGGTTTTTTGTTTGTTTGTTCTTATAACCTGTTCTTACTGTGTGTATTTCTGGAAGTTGTCTTCAATTTAAGATGAAATATAGGAGCTATGCAAACAATTTAGTGACCCTTCCAGAATAAGACTTAGTCTGCATGTGTAAACTATGCTTTTCATTGCCTTGTTTTGTGTAGCTGGTTTTTTTCATAACATCCATATTGATATTTCCTAATAATGCTTATGGTATTTTAATTGAAAATTAACATTTGGTGTTTGAGTAACTAACTCTTTGAAAATATGAGGGTATCACTATGATTTATTTAAAACTGGAAAAACATACTGTCATACCAAGTAGTTGTCTTGCAAGTAATGACCTGTAACACTTAAATTGGATGAATTTTTGTTCATGTTCATTTTGCTTACAATAAAGGGTCTTAAATGAACTCCGAAATACAAACTGGGCTCTTGGTCTCAAACTGCCTGAGTTTCCTGCATTTGTTGTCTTCAGTAGCTTATGAAATGTGTGCACAGTGTGTCAACCTTTCCCTTAACAACAAAACCTATGAGCAAATGTTCAGTGTGAATTATATTACCGAAATAAAATATTCTATAGTTGTCATGGTTACAAATAGAGGCAGGGTTACTGGTTTTCATCTGCATGCTGGGGAGGGGGGGATCTAGTTTTGCCACTTTTTAATTACATTTCTAATGAGTGATGGTCATACTTCAGGTACCCAATATATTAGATACATGGCACAATGAATTAGATTTTGTCACAGTCTTGCTGAAACGAAACAAAGTGGTGATGTGCAGGAACAAACCCTTGTTCATTTGTTTTTTCGAAGCAGAAATCTTGAGGGAAGAAAGTAACCAGCTCTGTTTTGTCTCGGCTTCTAGATTAGCATGCTGCCAGTGTTGCTGCTCTTCTTCAAACAATAATAAAAAGTATATAGTGTGTATCTTGACTGGAAATCTTCTCAATCAAAGGAGAGGAAAGCATGGACCTAGGAATTAAATGTGATTTTTGGGTTTACTGAGCACTGTATCTGGTGCTATCACTTTTAGTGCCTGTTTGCGAGGAGAATTCATTATGCCCAGGTTTGCTGTGAGAGTCTCTCTGGTGATGTTGCTCTGCTCCCATGCGTCCTCCTCTCCCAGGTTGCGATCCGTGGTGTCCCTCGGAGTCGCTCGGGTTTGGACTGTGCTGGCAACCACCAGAATTGGGACCGTGACTATTTGCAGTTGTTGGCGCTTATCCCAGTGCTGTGTCTCTCCTTCTCTGTGCTCATGTGCAATTCAGTCTTGTCCATGCCTACTTGTTTTCCTGACCTTTTAATTTAGTTCCGATACCTGATGGACCCAGTTCTTCTGAAGCACAGAAGAAAAAAAAGAAAATAAAAAATTAAGGGGCCAGAAAAAATTCTTTTTTCCTTCCCTTCCTGCCTCTGTGTGCTGTGGTGGAAACTCACACACAGCATTAGGGTGGGAAAAGTACCCCATGATCTGGTAATGGAGAGAGAAATTCCAGGCTGTCCCATCTTGTTTAACCCATGTAACTTGCATCATACCTCTTTTGTGCAATTTATTTTTTAATCTTAAAACTCATTTGGAGTTTTCTGTTGGACTTTGGAGTTTTGGTCTCTCTTTAATATTTTTGTTGAGGTTTTTTATCCTCCCTTCTTTAGGTTGAGCATGGCCTTACTCAAGTTCTTGTAATGACTTGTCCACTAAACTCCATCGATCACTTGAATTTGCTGCCGTAGGCTATGGACCCAGGGAGCCCAGACAGCTGAGGGCCTGATCCCAAAGCTGCTCTATTTGCAGAGCCTCAACTTCATAGTGCAGCACTGAAGTCTACATCATTTTCAGATCACTAATTCTTTGTGCTGCAGTCGAGACTTGTAGCTAGCTAAAAATCTCAGCATGAGTTAGTGACTTATGTGGTCCTTCTGCTTTTTTTTTTCTCTCCAGATCTTCTATTTTGCACAGTGTGCTGATTCAGTGACCTTAAATATGACATAGTATCATTAGATTCTGTGATTTATTTGTGTATCTAATCACTTCCTTGATGTACTCACTTCTCTGTGGAAGAAAGTGTAAAACGTATATCCTAAAGCCCATGAACATACAAATTAGATGATGTTGGCTTGAATATACCTGCAGGTTAACTGAATAACTGCCTTTGCCCTTTGTCACGTTTTAAAAAAATTTCTAGTTCTATGTTGGCTTATCCAGCGTGGGGAATGGTTTCAACATCCCTTTGTGCAGTTAACTCTTCCATAAAGTTGCTTGTAGGAAGGTGGAGCTCCTATTTGAAGGTTTAAGATGCTCTTCCCAAGAAGTAAACTGCCAACAGCAACTCCGAGTGTGAGGCTGTATGAAGCATAAACAGCTTTGACATCCTCCTGTCACTTCTGTGTTTCCTTTGTTACCAGAAGTACAAAGAACTCCTCCTCAGCTATAAAGAAAGACATTGAAAGGAAATAGATTAGAAATCTCTTACGGGAACGCCTTTCTGTCAGGTTTTTGCAAGTCAACAGAGCTTCCCAGGGTGTGAATATGCATCGTTTACCTGGTACAGTGAAACCAGACCTGGTACAAGCGGTGCCCTGAAGCCTTCCCGGTGCTGTTGTTATGCAGCCAGTTACCTCTGAGCTGTCTTGACCATCTGATAAATGACGGTAACTGAATTCCTAGTCACACTCTTCCATAAATAATTTTATGTTGTGGATTACGATATGTGGAACATGGGACCATTTTGTCTAATTTTTATGTGCTGCTTTCTTTTTTTTTCTTTTTTTTTTTTTTTTAATCTATGGTGCTTAGGTTTAGGTTTTCAGATATTCTCTACTTGGGTTTTGGCCATAATTGGCATTAACATCACAAAAACACAGGTTTTTTGTGGTCTTAAATTTCAGGTAATGTGTAGTGCTGGCTTGCAGTAATAATACTGATTCTGTGAAACAGTCTGAAACTACAGACAAAGACTTATTTTAAAATGAACTCAGTGTTCCTTTTGTAGCTTTCTGTGATTTGTGTTTTTGTTTAATTCACTGCCATCCATTACAATATGCTATGTGATGTGTGATGTTGAGTGCTGGGATTTCTGCTGAGGTTTGGTTTTTCTTGGGTCAGTCTCCAGTTTTAGAGCTCAACTCTACATAAGTACAGGTAGTATGCAGTTTGATTGGGAACCAGATTATATCTCAAGGTGTGCATTTGAACTTGTTCAGTGCAGCAGTTTGCAAGAAAATCTGCCACTGATAAAATTCCTCTGCAACATTGCTGTTAACTAAAACCTGTTAAGCGTGCCTTGGCAGGAGTGCTTCTTGGACTGTCAGTGCAGTTGAGAGATACTGTGAAGAATCCTTCAAGTTGATACAGAGGTATCTGAGGCAATAACACTGTCTTGTAGCAGGACTCAAATTCAAGATCTGCCTAATTTGTTGAGCTGGACTCTATTCATATGTCTCTTCATATTTTTGAAACTTGGAGAAAGACTCATTATCAATATTCAATCCTGTCGTTTGTTTTTTTTTTAAAAAGCCCCCCAGACAAATCCAAAAACCTCCATCCCAGAACCAAAGTCTGCATGACAGTGCAGACTTTAGAAATCCTGGGTTTAAAGTGTGATTTAAAGCCTTTTGCTTCAGACACTTCTTAAAGTCCATGCTGATGAGTAATTAATATTTAAATCGGGTAATTCTGCTCTAAGATATGCTTTGTCAGACCTTGTTTTGCAGGGTTTTGGTTTTGGTCTGCAAAAGCAATGTTAGTAGATTTGCAATTGCAGCATACTGTAGCTAGTCAAAGAAAGGTTTCTTTTCTCAGTCTAAGGCTTAAATATGCTTTCTCCCTTAATTAGAGGGAGAAGAATTTAAATGCTGTTAGTTTTTCCAGCCACAGGTAAACCCCAGATCAAAAGGAGAGGTGAAAGAGTTCAGGAAGTTCATTGCAATAATCACACAACATGGAATAACTTTAAAGTGGATGCAGCTGTGTTTACCTGTGCTTTGAAATATATATATGTATTGCAGAGTTTGGTTGATTTGTAGCTTGCTGAGCACCTGAATTCATTAAATTATTCCTGACATATTGTATACTTCAGAAACTTCATTTTTCACTTTCTCTTGATTTTTATTGTCTCTTGCCTGCCAAGGGTGGAACAATGCCAAATTGGAACACTTCATATTACAAAATGTTGTCAGGTATATAAATGTCTGGAAAATACTTTTGAAACTATATGAAATGCTACAGAATCAAGCTAAGCAATATCTTTTTGAGCTTATTCATTAACCCTTCATAAAGTTTGGAAAAGCAGTGGCAGAGAGGCTGCTAATGCTGTATGAAGTTTCTTATGTTTTAGTACAAGCAGTAGAGCACAAAAATACATGTGTATAACCTATACACAATGAAATGGCTCCTTGACGGTGCCTGTATTCTTAAGTGTATCCTTAATATGGGATGGCTCAGCAGAGCTATTTAGCATGTTGTTGTTTGGATTATCAGGGCTAGGAGCTCTGATGGCCGTGGAAGCTGGCTCTTCTGATTGAGGTTTTGGTTTTTTACTTTTGCCCTCTTACTGAGTGGCTTTTTAGTAAAACGAGTTGGAGGCTATAAGGGATATCTCTGAAGGCTCCATGAATGAAAGAAGGAAAAGGGTAGAAGAAACGCTTTTTCTAAAATTTTACTGGTAGTCACTGGAGTAGGTAGAAATTTCTGGAAGGCTGAAATAAGTGGCTGCTTGATTATGAGATACTAGTTATATTTAAGGGTTTCTTTTAAAAACTGGATCATATAATATTTTTATTTAAAAACTGGCTCTCCTTCAAAGATGCAACTGTTTCTTTCTTGTCCTCTCTTCTCAGTTGGGGATAGGAGTAGGTGCAACAAAGCTTAGCCAGGTGTTCCTAATGACAATGGACTGCTCTGCTTTTCCCCCCAAACAACGGGTTTCTCCCCAGTTGTGCAAACAGCTTGATAGATAACATGTGAAAAGCCTCCGTACTACCACAGACACTTTGTAATCCATCCTACTTGGAGTAGAGAAATACCAGATACACTAAGGATATTGTGTGATGAGAGGTTATGAAAAATGCTTTGCCTTCTTCCTGTAGAAGGGCACAAAAAGTGTGTGACTAACACTCCCAGGTCATTTCTGACAGACTTGCTAATAAAATGCAAGGCAAAATGTTAAATGTACTGCACTGCCCTCTTCATTATGCTATTTTTGGCTGATCATATGAGGAAAGTATGTATCATTTAAACAAAAGTCACTGCTCTGTCTTCCCTTCCTTCTCTCCCCCACATTGTTTCACATTTCTAAACATTGAGCATACCAATCAATATTCCATTAAGAGGAGAATTAACTTGGGAGAAGCTTGCATGTATTTGCATGTAGTAGCTTATTTCTTGGTCTGTGGCTTTGTGTCGCCTTTCCCCAGTGTCATATTTTCTTTTTTTTTTTTTTTTAAGAACACTCCAAATATTTGTGCAATTACTTCTACTAGGGAGGTTTGCCGTGCCCCATCTTAATTTTGTCAATATGAGTTGCTGGTAGAGCTGTCTGCAGTGCCCTACTTGCAGGCAACATCAGTCAAATGTTTGTAGTTACCTTTTTGCTTCTGTTTTACAATAGCCGGGCATCAGGGTACCAGGCTTCAGATCAAATGTTGCCCCCGGTTACACACATGTAGTTAACAGAAGTCAATGTTGCATAGGCATAAATAAAAGTTGGGTTTGATCTTTGGTGAGTTAACTCTTACCTCTTTTACACTGTTGCTAGTCTGGATTTTCTGCAGGCTGGATTGAATGCCCGTTCTCAAATTCAGAATTCATGAGGCTTTGGCTGTCTCTGCCAATGTTTTATTCCTTATGGTCTTTGTATGAGACTGAAAGTAAAAACCACCTGCTTGCTTTCTGAGGTCTGAGCCTTAAGACTGCAAACAAATGTAATGAGATGTGATTAAAAGCTGCCTGTAGCACATAAGAGCGTGGGTTGTGGCTGCGTGGGACCTCCTGGGGAATCTCTCAGTTGATCTTGATGTGTGAATTGTCACAAGAGCTGCTGAACTGCAGACCAAATCCTGATCTAGTTAACACCTGTGGAGCTGACATATTCCAATATGTATCTGATGTTGCACAGTGCTTCTCTACCCTGAGGAACAAATCACTTGTGAAATTCAACTGTGAAGGTCTTGAGGTCGAAGAAAAAGTCTGCAAATCTCAGTAGATGACAGCAAATGTAAGAGAGGGGGAAGGAAATACTTGCTTGCTAGTCTCTGGTTTGTACAGTCTAGGTGCTTCAATACCTTTTCTTCTTTCCCCTCAGTTCTTTATTATATAAAATGGGCCAAATTTGTCCTTGGCCCAGATCTGTGCAGTCAAATGAAGTTACATTTGGTACCCTGAAGACATTAGATAAATGTTCTACCCATTCTTTAAGTTTATTGAATGTCCGAAAGTAAAGCCTATTTCCTAGTACATTTTTCCTTTTTGGAAGAAAAATGTGTTGTTTTATGACTAAACTTCTGGGCAGTTAGAGTTTTGCAACATCACAACCTTATCTCTCTGGGAACTAAAAGGCAATGGGAAGTTGTGGCCAATATTTGAGTTATTTGTAGGAGATAAAAACAGAGCATGAAATGGTATAGGAATTAAGGAAATAATAAGGCTTGCCTGAAGTCCGTAAAATGTGAGATTGACTTGAAAAGTGGTATTTGGATACAGAACTGCAGCCAAAGATGAAGAGGAGAATTGTGATTGCCGTAATACTCTTTATTCTGGTTTATTTGGTTTTTTCCCCTGTCTTAAAGAGAAATTTTGGAAGTCCATTTGTGTGTGTGTCAGGTATGTTTTTGCTAAAAAAGAAATTGAAGCAAGTTTTCCTTAAATTCACTGTTTCAATATCACACTTGAACCGTTCACAGCAGCATCCTTCAAGCCTTCTAAAAACTATTCTTAGACAAATATTGTTGTTGCAGTAGCTAAGTTATTGAAGTATGGCATTTCAAGACTAATATAAGTGAAAAAAACCCCCAACCTTTGTGTCATGCTGGCATCTTTATTCAGAGAACTGTGTACAGCTGCAGTGCTCTGATGGCAGAGTTAAGGTAGCCTGGGCTGGAGATCAAGAATGACACCCGGTTGGGTCAGGTTGAGAAGCTTAAAACACTAATTTATGATGGAAGTGCAGGTGCAGCTTGAGCCCAGGCATCTCCTGCTTGAGGTGATGGTTAACCAGGGCATCATCAGGCACTCATCTGGAGAAGCCGGGGGGCTGCTGTGACTTCTGCTGTATGTAATCTGTGTGGAAGTCCTTGTTAACCATTTCCTTCCTATTTGTAGGCTGCACTGTTTATCAGGCAGTTATTCAACTTTAGAAAAACATGAGCAGGCTCAGATTTCCTCAAGATATTTACTAAAGTGACATCACATATGACTTATTATAAGTCTTTTCCTGTCTAAATATTAGATTCTAATTTTACAAGGTATCGGTTCATGGCTTTTAGTAGACCAGTAATCTCTTGAATTTGATTATAGCCACTTCAGGGTTGGCTTAAGAGGATAGTTCTACCCTAGAAACAAAGCATAAACCCCTTATCTTTTTATATAAAAAAGATTGGAAATTTAACAACAATCAGAACCATTCAGCCTTGGGACATCTTCTTGATTAGAAAATTGAAAGATAAAAAAACCCAAGGTCAGCCACCAGGATAAGATCCAAGAAATATCAGTGCTTGCTTTACCTAGATAATGTTACTTTTAATTTTAGGCAAAAATTTAGGATTAATGGCTGGGTATTGTGTATAACTATTACATGAACAAATAGAGCATTTAATCTTGGCTTGCTCTATGTAATAAAACAAATGTTTCACTGTATCTGCAGTCAATGTCCAGAGATCCTTGCAAGAATGATGATCGTGAAGCTCATACAGGAGAACACCATGTGACAGCATTGCTATGTGAAACCCATGGCCTCTGTCTTCAGAAAGAAATGGTAAATGTAACTCTGAATCTCTGTGTGGGCTGTTAGCAAAAAAAGAACTTGGAACTAAAAACTGATCTTAGCCAAGCCCAGAGCAGGCTCTAAGCATTGGTATCTGACCTGTCTGCCACTAGAGAGGGAAGGAGCTCTATACAGAGCAGGGATGCAGGACTTGGATAAAGGCATGCGTCAAATAAATGAGTGGGTTTTGACAGCTTTTTGTTTTTCTTTGAGGGCATGAATGTTAAATCATATAATTTTTTTACACCCCAGAACAACTTCATGAGCAAAGTTTTGTTGCCCAGAAACATCTATAAAAAGACAGAAATGCTTCACATTCCATGTATAGAGGGAAGTTGCAAATAGTTTTGGCATTGCAGTTGGTTAACTGCAGATTGTACTGTGGAAGCTGGAAACAAATATCTAACCATCCTGGTGAACTGAGAAAGTGCTGTATTCTGTATGAAATGAAAGCACAAAGACTTTCCAGGGAACTCTGGAAAGCAGTGGAGTTCTTCCATTTTCCTTCGTGTGACCTCAGTGTTCTGTTCTGCCTTCTATTTAGCTGCCACTCTGAAGCTTTGCTGTTGCACAGAAAAAAAAAAAAAGATCCTTAGAAAGTATGTGGAGTCAGCTTGAGTTCTGTGTGTAACTGCAGCTTTTTTTGGCTGCATTAGGGTCAGGCTCGTGCAGTCCCATCTGCCTGGTAGCTCTCCTCTTCCAGTGTGGCTGGCTTGCCAAAGCAGTCTGCTTTACATATATATATATTCTCAGAGTAGCTGTACATGCTCTCTGACCCCAAGTTGCTGTGTTATCTCTTCTGTCACTGCATCTTCAACCTTAAGCTCTCTTTTTTTAGATTCATCATGTTTCAAATTAATGAAAGCACCACCCACAATTATTGAGCATCTGAAGGATAAAACTCATCCTGTTAACTTCAGTTTATATTTGAAGGATTTTTTCCATTTTTGCTTTTTCTGTTTTGGCAATAAACTCTTCTGGAACAAGGGCTGTTATTTTTTTCCTGTACGGTTAGAGCTGCCTCCCTAGTAGTGCCTGGTGCTTTAACAGGACAAAAATGATTCATAAGCTCTGAAAATGCTGTTCTTCTCTACCCCTCCTTTCTCCATTTCAGTCGACAAAGATTCTGTTATGCTGAGGCAAAGCAGAACTTAATGCCACTTTTCTGTTTCTCTTAATTGCTTATTTTTTAAGATGAAAATATATCCTAGAGAGGTAAAATGAACATTAAAACATGTCATGATTCCTAAAATTATTTTAATAGTACTTTTTTTTAACTTTGGGATGATTTTAATCCAGAGATATTTAGCAGTAAAACAGGCTTGTTAGTCAGGGCTGTATCTGTTTCTTCTGGAAGGCAAGTATGTGCTTTGTCTCACTCCATTAAAAATAGTAATCCCAGGAATATATCGAAGGCTCCAAACTATTTTGGAGGTGGTTGTTGATGTAGAGGTCCACAGTCACGCCCACCAGAGGGCATTTTATCACCAGTTTCTTGGGGAAAAAGTTTTTTTCCTTAAGTCATGAATAAAGTAGTAAATATTGGATGGGAAAGCAATGTATGAAACATTGTACAGATAGCTTTTTTGTTTATGTATAAATACATATGCTTATTTCCTGGCTGTATTTATATGTAAATAAGTAATGATGTCAGCTTGAATGGTTGGGTTTCCCCTCTGCTTCCTAAATACTTTCTAATTTTATGTAGGGATAATCTGGGGAGAAAGGAATTCCTTAAAGCTCTCCCACAGCTGGTATAGCCATCGGTTACCAGGAGACTGCCCTCCCTGCCACACAAGTGCAGCAGATGCTCTGGATGATTGCAGTGTAGCCTTGCTCCCCCTCTCCAGGGCACTCGGAAGCAGAGGCTGCTGTTCAGAAGCCCTACTCATTTAGGAGGCTGGAATTTGCGAATATAGTTAATAGCAAAGCCCCTGGATCTAAAGGAAGCACTTGGCAGCTGGGGAAGTGTACATCTGCCAGATGGACCTGACATCTTGTGTTTGGCAGCCGTTAATGCTAAGGCATGATATGCAAAATCCAAGGATGACAGCTAGGAAATGAATTTTTATTTTAAAAACTGTGTTTTGATTTTGGTTTTTGCTTTCTTTTTCTTATCCAGCTTCCATTATGAAATAAAGCTCTGCAGAAAGGGAAAAAGAAATCTGCTCCTGAAAATACCTTTTCTGGCCAGTTTTCAGGGTGCTTCCTCATGAAGCTGACATCTGTGCTGAAGGTTGGCCTGCCCTAGTTCAGATGTCTGACCTTCGTCAGCCTGATACAGCACATATAATGTGATTAATTCCCTTCGATTCCCTATGGATAAATATATTCTCTCCAGCAGAGCCCCTGTGACTTGTTTGCAGCCTCAGCAGAGGCCTGGAGTCATGTGAGACCAAGCTGCAAACCTGGGCAGGGCTCTGAACAGCCTGTGCTGGGACATGTAGGCAGAACAGTGGTAAAAGCCTTTTTCTGTGTGGGACTCTCTCTGCATGTGTGTGGCACATGCTCTGAATTATTTGAGTGGAGGTTTGGAGACTTTGTGATCTTTGAGAATCTGGCCCTTATCCACAGAGGATACAGTGATCTTGTTTGGGATAACGGAAGCAAAGATAAAAGGCAAGAGCACAGTTCTTTGGAGCACAACCTCTGGGCAGATGGCTGCAGTAGGGATGGATGCACTCACTGTCTTTTTTCTGTGCTGTTAGTGGGGAGGCAGAAGGTGCTCTGGCTTCCCCTTATTCCAAGGGTTTTGTGGTGCTCTGGTCTGAACACTCTTCTATACAAAATAAGGTGAAGACCCTCAACCAATGGTGGTTGGGGAGCTATGTGGAAACAGTTGCTCAGACCTTAAAATGATTGCAATGAAAAAGTGAGGTGGAGGATTAATCAAGACTAGCTCTGCCTGATCAGCAGCAGGCAGTCTCATCCTAAAGTACCTCAATGTTTTTCAGCCTCTTTATTCAGATGATATATCCTTTAGCCAGGAAATATTTTTTTTCCAGCAGTGTTAGTGTCTGTGCAAATAAATGACCTATAAAAGAATTTTATTAATTCTCTAGGACTAAAACTTTGAATAACATTTTTAGCTAGATAAATTTGCTTTCTAGAACTGTCCAAATGATTTGATAAAGACCTATGTCTTTGCCATCTTGCCATTGCTGAATTTAGTAGCTTAATATCCCCAAGGGTTGTAAAAGATAGCTTGTGGTTAAGAGTTGAGGGAGTTGTGGGGTTTTATTAATATTTGAGGGCTCAAGAGTAAATTAGTGTTAAAGGGACTTTGGATGTGATTCTGTATTTTGTTTCCTTTGGTTTTAATTTTGCCTGTGGTGATGAGCTAGACCACATATAAATGTGGGGACCTGACTGTAAAGACTTAAGTGAGGGAGTGTTGTCTTAGTGGGTGAGTTAGTCTGCTAAGAACTTTGCCAGGATAAAACACCCCAAACCTGTTAGGAAGAGGAAATCAACAGGGTATAAAAAAAGTAGATGGCAGCACTAAGCTGTTCTGAAGGAGAGAGAATTTGAAGGTGAGAAGGATGAAAAAGCCTGTTAAATCTGCAATTATTGCAACAGTGCAAAACTCCCGCAACATGATAGTAACTCATATTAGCAAAAGAACCTTGCAATCTGGTTTCCCTGCTGTTATGCTGGGAGCAGATACTACTGCTGGTTCTTATTTCATTAGTGAGGACCATATGAGGTCTCAGGGTAACTCTGAGCTAAAGCAAGCTCGTATCTAGGTTTCCTACAGAGTGACTTAAGGATTTGACCTGACTGCTGTTTGTATCTTGGCGTTAACTTATTAGCACTACTGTTATTGTATCAGAAACAATTCCTTTACTTCCAAAGTATGTTCAAAGACATCTGTAACTTCAACGTATTTTCATTGTGGCATATAGGTCTGTGGCAAAGCCCTGAGTTATTTGTTCTGTTAGTAGGACCACACAGCCAAGTGCTTTTTGACAGAAGTAGCCAATACCAGACTGAAATCTTATAAAGATGCATATTATTCTGTATTTGAATTGGTATTTTAATGTGCCTCAGCAGAAGCCTTTCATACCAAAAAAACTACTTGTCACCTTTTGCTTACTCTGCTGCTTTGCTCAGTCTGATGTTAAATACTGACACCAGAGGCCTCTCTGGAGGGGGCAGGGAGGAAATGCTTGCATTGGAGCCAGGTGACCGCCTTGCTTGAAACCTATTTTTGAGAAGCAAAAGACTGTCTTTGCATTTTGTGAGCTCCAGAATCAAGCAAACAGAAGACAAGTTCCCTAGTTTTGTTATTGTGCTTTGAAGCAGCCTGTCCACTAATAAGCTGAGGAGTTGGCAGCATGTGCCTGGGGAAGAATCTTGGATGCTTTCAGCTTTGAGCAGAATGGGAGGAAATCCATGTGTTTTTAATTACCAAACCAGTTGTTTCTAATGTTTTATCTGACCAGCCCTCTCCTTGGGGAGCAGGAGAGCCCACTAATGGTGCAGAAGGTGAGCTTCTTGGACTCTTGTCAGGCTTGGTGCTGTGACAACTTCCCTAGGGAAGTCTGTTGCAGTGTTCAACCACCCTCTCAGTGAAGAACCTCTTCTTAGTGTTTAATCTGAACTTTTTTGATCAATTTGATCAACTGCAAATGGAAAACCAGTTGTATGGATGGCTATTTGGTATAGCTAAGGAGAAAACTCTCAAAATAATGTAAGAACCAATAAATCAACAAAAAGAAAGCAAAACAACTGAAGAAACCCAACCAAAAAAACTCAACCCAAGAACTTTTTACATAGGTTGACTTGTAGCCTCTGCACTGAAAGTAACTAACTTTATATGGTGATGATTGCATGCATTGTTTGTTATTATAAGTATTATAGGAATTTGGCAAGGTTTAAGACTGCTAAAATAAACTTATTTTAGGAAACAGCAAGTAAGTTCTGCTTCTGGAGAACTGGATATGTTTTGAGGACATAATTTTTAATATTACAGTTTTTGTACCTTCTTGAGCAGCTAAGGTGGTTAACTAATATACATCAGGAGTAAAGAGCTTTTTTATCACATGGGTCTTATTGGTCCAGTTGTGACCCCAGAAAGATGGGAAATATGATAATGGTTTTTTGTCTGAATTTAAGTTTCTGTGATACTCCGTTTTTTTTAAAAAAAGTGTTTTTCAGAAAAAAATATCCACTGCTTTTAAAGGGCTAAATGTTTTGTGTTCAAATGAAGCTTAAGAACAAGCCGACCATGGAGCTACCAGACTTCCAGTCCATGTAATCAAGTACCTACTTCCAGCAGTTCCCAAGGCCAACTGTTTATAAAAGGAGAAATGATATTTTGATTTGGGCTGTTGTAATTATATTTGTCTCACAGTATCTTTCAGGGGTTATCCCAGAAGTTAAATACCTTGTACCAAGATTTGTTTTATCATACACTCTTAAATCTGTTGAAGTTCTTAATTATGTGTGTGTGCTTTGGTGCAATTCTTGCTTTTTTTGTCCCTGACAGCTTCTGACTTCAAGCTCTGCAGTCTGGTTAGACATTTTTGAGACTATCTTATTTTTATCTCTTCTGTAACTTGTAGCTTTTATTGAATTTCCCTTTGTTATGCAACCAAGAAGAGAGAAACTGAAGTTATGACTTCTCTCTGCTAGTCATGATGTTACATTTTTATTTCATCTCTCAAGTCTGCTATCCAGTCTTCAGTCTGCCTTCAAATAAGCTTCTCCACATCCAAAATACTCTTGTTATGGTCCTCTGAGTCTCCAGTATTTCTCATGGATTTGGGTGCCTAGCACAGAGTAAGGAAGCAATACTGTTGATTTGATAGTGGCACTTCAAAACTGCATTATTCCTCAACCGAACATACTAAAGGCTTCTTGGGTATTGTTTTCCCTGCTTCACCAAGCAGTTGTTTCAGGGTTTTCTCTGACCTCTCCAGAATGGTGCCCATATGAATTTAGCTGAAGGACTGAAAGTCTGGATAGCTCTCCTTGAAATTAAATTACTTGATCTACTCTGTTTATTTCAATACAGGTTTTTGATGTTTTTAAGGTTGGGGGTTTCCCTTTTGCAAAAATCAGTGGTTCTTCTGAGTTATTTTACGTATTAGGACATTTTGGGGAATCTGAATTGGATCTTATTCTATTTTTGGAACTAGGCTAATGTCAAGAAATTCTCATTTCTCACATGTATATCAAGGGTCCAGGATTTCCACAGGTTTCCTTTCTTTACCAAGCTTTGCATCAGCGGGAGATGGTGGTTTGCTGAAGTCTGGCTCTTCCCTTACTGTGCTCAGGATTAGACACTAAGTTTAGTCTCTTTCTGGTTTTACTCTCAGGAACAGATCATGGAGAGGAGGGGAAGAATGAGCAGTATGACTCAGTGTACAGCATGCCCTCTCTGTCTGACAAGCTGTGCAGTCCCTGAGGTTTCTGTCAGCTCAGGCCAGAGCAGTGGTATCTTCAGTGCTGACAGGCTTGTGTTTGAGTCCTCCTCTACAGATCTGAGTGTGCTGCATTCCCCCAGCAGAGCAATGCTCATCTCTGCTTGTATGTCTCATCCCCATCCCACCTATTTTCCTGTGTTGCCTTTATAATGAGTCAAGTTGAATTTCTTTAAAAAAACTTGATAAAAAAACCCCCCTCAAACCCAACTTCCCTCTCTGGCTTTAGCTTCTGGCTGTCATTTCTCAGGTGTCTGAACAGTTGCCTCAAGGCTTCTGCTTCTCTGTTCATTTGTGCTGATTTAAGCTGAGCACAGCTGATTTATGAAATATATCTTAAACAAAGTTGGCTGAATAGCAAGGTTTAGTTTCTCTTTCTTTTTTTTTTTTTTTCTCCCTTCATGGGAACTTAATTACTGGGGGGGTAGAAACGATTTTGGTGGCTGATATTTTTCTGGTTTTATTCAATTTTCATGAAAATTAGATCCAAACATAAGAACATTTCCTTCACACTGGAAATTCTAAGAAAATATCACTTATAAACACTGAAACAAACAAATAAAAATGTATCCATTGCTTGTTTGCTTTGAAGTAATACTTGTATATAATCAAATGACTCCATAAGCTGGCAGGCAGCTTTAAGAACAACATCAAATGTGATTAAAGCAAATACTCAGTTGGCAACAGTTGGACCTTTATCACAGTTAAGGCTTCTCAGCATCAGACTTTCAGCACTCCTGAAACACTGTGAGAATGAATAAATAACCATCTTCAGGAAATCTGAGGTGATCGTGTCTGTTTGGCCCTTGTCTTGCCATTCTGCTCTGTGACTTTCTGCATTTCTGCTCTGTGACTTTCTGCATTTCTGCAGTGCTTCATGTCAGGCTTTGCAAAGCTGTAGGAACAGGGAAGCTGAGATGCAGTGAAGAGAAGGGATTTGCCTGAGGCGCTCAGATCAAATGTACTCCCAGTTCTGGTGGCAGAAATTGCGACTTGCACATTTCTCTCTAGGCTCCAGTAATCTGTTGTCCTGTAGGGCAGCACTGTTTGTTTGTACCTGGGCAGTCTGGAAGGTGACCTGCCCCCAGGGATGGGTTGGTGGCCCTTGGCTGCAGTGGGGAGGTGAAGCTTTGCCTGCGCTTCGAGCACATTGTAGTGGCGATAATAAAACCACATCTGCCCCACTGCCAAGGACTTGGCTGGCCTTTTAAAGATGAAATTTACTTCTAGTGTGCCTGTCCATCCTAGTCATCATAGAATAGACAGAGACAAGACAATGTTTTATAATTTTTTTTTATTCTCTAAAAGCAAAATGATCCTTCACCTCAAAAGCATTGAGAAATCTTCTTTGTCATATGCTGCCACAACAAGGCCTGTGGCTTTCAACACTTGAATTTTGCCACTTTATTTTGTGAAATACTTGTTCTTTATTTCAGTTGTACACTGGGCTGTAGGATGTGGTAGGCTTCTGTAGCAATGCCCTCAGTCTGCCCCAGTGTGTGCCTCTGTGATGGCTGACAGTCCCAGAGACCTTGCCAGGGAGCTGCTGAACACCATATGCAAAGAAGTAGCAAAAATACTATGGAATTGAGCCCTAGCAGGCAAAAAAATTATTTCAAAGCTGTGACTGAGGCAAGTTTCTGAGCTTGTCAAAAGAGGCTGCGACGAAGGTTGCCTTGGAACTGTCGTCATGCTGAAAGGGAACTCATGGTCTTTGGCTTGGGGATTATAGGATGTTAGCATAGATAGAGCCACAAGGTCCTAAATGGTTTGGGTCTCTTAGATAATTTCTGCTAGTGTGAGTAGTCGAATTGGGGCAGCTACTCCAAACTGCTTGATTCCTTAAATGAGATGCCTCTTGCAAGGAGTCAGCAGTGTTCTGGTAACCTGGAAGAATGTGGGTGACTAATCTGCAGTAGAGTGCGAAGTCATACCTCTGGCACCAGTGCTGTGCAGGAGCCTGTGCACTGGCACAGTGATGAGTGGAGCTGATGGAATTAGTGCAGGGCCATGGTCTGTCAGAAGCTGTCTTGATGAGTAGTCCTCATCCTGTTGCTGCTGGATGGTTGTGGGGATTATTCTGTATTGCCCATAGGTGGGGTTTTTGCTTGTAAAAACTGAGTCATGAGGTAGGAAAAGCCCTTTACACCATTCTGGGTGTCCGATGCCCAGACACCAGCAGCAGCTATCAGGTATCTCTTTCTCAGTAGCACAGAAAAGCGAGGGCTGTGGGGTAGGACTGAAACTCCTCATCCTCTCCATCTATCCTTAGGGCACAGGGCTGGAGCTCAGACCTCAGAGCAGCAGTAGGTGATACTGCTGCAGAGTTAAGGGATATGAGCAGGACTATCAGAGAAATAGAGTATTGGAAATCTGAAGCACTGTCCAAAAGGGAAACATCCACAAAAGGAAAGTGGGATGTGCAGGAAGGAGATGATAGAGCTTTTTCTGTTTGCACTTAAAGGAGAACTAAGAGGATAATCTGCTGTGACAGCTGCCAGGTACCTGCTGCACTGCTGCCTTAGTGATGCACCAGTCCTTGCCCAGCACAGCTGCCAGCTGCTGATAGAGGGATGCAACATGGATGGCCCAAGTGGAGACACTACTCCTTTTGGAAGAAGGAAGAACTTGGTTTGTGGAGAATAGAACAACTACAGAGAGCAAAATGCTTCCTTTCTGCATGGAATAAGTGACTTCCAGTTAAAGATAGGCTGCAGTGTTTCTTATGCAATTCTGAAAAGCTTCAAGAAAGGAAGAAGTAGCAATTGAAGACATTGTTCATAACTCATCTTGTTGCTGAGACCCATTAAGCCTTTGCATTACTTGAATTGTTTTATTTCCATATTTTAAAACCATCTGAGAAGGAAATTACTGTCCAGCTGTCTTCCAGCTGTATTTTCATAGAGGTTGACCCTGTTTCCAGCCTGAGAATATGTTGCCAATTACCTTCCTTTTTTAGTTACTTTCTTTAAGTGCCTTATCTCCTAGTTCTCACCTAGTTCTTGACTTGATGGGGTTTTTCCCCATCAGTCATGAATATAATTATACAGCTGTTATGACAAGCCTTCAAGCTTTGAATGGTGGTTATGGGAGAAAACATATAAAAGTATTTCACCCTTTTGGGGGAACATGCTCTTTCTAACAGACTGGATGGGCCACCTTCTTTTACTCCCTGTAACCAAGCCAACACTTCTGTGGTCTGGCAGGACTTGCTCTGACCTGAGGATCGAGAGGTCATGAGGTCCCATTTCCCTGTTAGGCTCCTTGTGGTTGACTGCCACTTGAGAACAGGACTGAGAGGCTGTCATAGGGCAGCATTTCTTGAAGTGACCTACTTCTTTCATCTGGCAGTGACACCTCACCCAACCAGCAAAGCTGTATGTGCCAAATTATGTATGTGTTTGGTAGCTCTGGAGTACAGACCACAATCTTTTCGTAGAATGGAAGCCAACCCCTGGAGTTGGGCTGGTCCTCTATAGTTGCCAACTGCCTGGCTTATAATCTTGAAAAAGTGCACCCAAGATCTACTGTTAATAATTTGTCTATGCAAGCTTTCCACCTACATCTTAACTAAGAGGCAAAGGTTTGTGCTTTCAATATGAGAAAGGTCAGGGTTTACACTGTCCTATAAAAGTTTGTGGTTACGGATTGCACTCCTTGCTTTTGATGTAAAAAACACCCAAAAAATCAACAAACTAAAATCAGTAGTTCAACACTCTAAGCAGGTATCCCTTAAAAACTTGTTGGACAGTCCAGAAAAGCCTGTTACACACTTCAGAAGAAAGTGCTAAATGTTTTCAGAAATGTTGTGTGTTACTGGCTTAGGGCACTTCTGACAAGTTCAGTATTTAAGCAATATTCTAAGCAGGGCAGCAATAAGGAACTCCCACTGATGGAGAGCTTGCTTAAACTATTTAAAAACTTAAACCAGTCAAATCTTAAGTTAGAGGAAAATGTTGAAATGTGTTTTTTTACAGAAAGGGATTTCCTTTTGAACCCAGCTGGACATCTTTAGCTTGAAAAGAAAATCAGCTGCACAGGTAGATACCAAATCTGCTCTGCAAAGAGCTGTTAGTCCCACTGGAAAGATTCCTGAAATGAAAACATTTCCAGCACAATGTAGTATCAGTAGTGGATCCTTCCCCTCAGTGGTAGTTCAGAAACACAAAATGTGGAGCATCAGTCAAGCAGTTTTCTTGAGATCTTGTACTACTACATTTCTCGTGAGAGAGGGCAGCCAGTGTTTGCTGGATCAGTTGGTTTTGGGGTGGAGGTTTGTTTGGGGTTTTTTTGTTATTGTGTTTGTTTTGTTTTGTTGTTTTTTTTAATAGAAGCTCTGAGGAAAAGTATAATAGCAATGAGAGTTCAGCAAACTTCAGCAAAATAGGCAGGCAAAGTAGTCTGCTAGGAAGTATCATAATTAAAAGCAAACTACATTTGTCAAAATAAATGAACAAAACACAGTTTATGGTACATTAACTTGTTTGCTTACTTGCACATAACCAAATTCTTTTGGATTAGCAATTGGTATCCCACTCATTAGTGAATGTTAATTAGATTCTATTGTGATACTTATTCGCAAATTTTAGAAGAGGGAAAGAAAAGGAAACGAGTTATTGGGGCCAGGCCCGGTAAACTGCTAAGCACTCTTTGGCTTGATCTGAATTTAAAGGCATTACTTAATCTTTCCTCCTTAACAGGGTAGAACCAGCTACCTGGAGCCCACCAGGACAGCAGCAAACTTGTGTTGTCTGTCACGGCTCAGTTGCTCTGTGATTCAGGTTTGATTTTTTGGAAGATGCCAGAGGTGTTGCAGACCCTCCTGTGCTGCCAAGCCTGGGCCAGGGTCTGGCTTTCACCTCTCCCTGTCGTGCTGGGGCGTGAGTGGTGCAGCTCAGCCGCTCTTGTGTTCCACCCTTCGGAGCTGCCTCTCCTGTTACCCACGGCTTTTCCAGAAGGTACAAAGTGAAATTAGGGCGAGTCTTGCCAAATCCTTTGCTGACTCTGAGGCTGTGAATACCATTAGTGAAAACTGACTGTAGAAGAAATTCTCATGTTGCTGTTGAGAGAGGTAATGGCTGTGTCTGAAGCGTTTCCATGCTACCGACATGAAGAACGAGGCACTGGTTTGTGTCACAGTCACAAGCCAAATCCCTGCAACAGGGGAGGCTTCTACATGTGTTTGAAGGTGGCAGAGGACCTGTTTTGGCAAATGCATTAATTCTTAGTGAATGATTAGGTGGGGTGGAGCTCTTCTCCCTCTGTATCAAGGAGGTTTCCCTCTTGATTTTTTAAATTTTTTATGAGTAAGGTACAGGAAAGAAAATGCATAATTCATTGAACTGTATTTTAATCAGATGTTTGAATTTCACAATTCCATATGTCTTCCTAGGTATCTCAACAATTTTTTTTGGGTAACAGTAAAACATGAATTGTGCCACTGTTACCTCTTCCTGCTTCACCAAGCAGGACTCAAACGAGGAGATCGGTACAGTGATCCCAAGCCAAGAGCCTCAGAGGTTTCTAGCCGAGAAAAGACTGCAAAAGACAGTTATGAGGTGATGTAGCAGAAGCTCCTTAATGTTTTTAACATCCAGAATGTCAAGGAAGAAGCCATTTTTACTCATACCTGAATGTTGTTTCTTCATTCTAGGTAGCAGATAAAGAAGCTTGCTGCTCTCTTGGAAGCACTTGTTGATCAGTGTCTCCTGCCTGGCATAGATGTCTGTACCGTCTGTGGCCAGGGATGCATTCCTTTATATTGTCCTGGTAAACTCAGCACAGAATTGGTGCTTTCTTGTATACTCTTAATTAATCTCATCTGAAGTGTGCTTCTAATAAACTTCTTCTAAGTTTTGTCACCAAACTCTTAACGTCTGTTAGAAATATAATTGGCATATACATTTAGTGATATTTTTTTTAAGAATCTTCTTTATTTAGAGAAATATGATGAGAAAACCACATTGAAGGAGTTGATTATGCTTGGTCTCCAGTGCACCATTAGCTGCATACTGCTGGCAAGTTTGGAAGATTACAAATAGCTATTTTTGATGCTGAAGTTCTTATTTTCAGGGTATTACAACCTCACTCTAAAATGCTGAAGTACTTCCAATGACTTTAGAAGAAGCGCAAGTTGATTTCAGGACCTGTGGTAAACCAGATTGATGACTAACTTGGGGTAGCTAGAGCATGAAGAGCAATGGGATGTCATAACTCTCTGGAACAGTCGTCTGTGTGTAACTGAACTCAGGATGATGTCATATCTCAAGCCATTCGGGGATCACTGAAGTCTACAGAGATAGATTTTATCCCTTGTCATGGGGAATCCTCTGGATCAACTCCAGGCTGCAACTTGCTTGGACCTTCTGGTCTGTGAGAATTTTTTTCAGGCATGCTGGAAACATGGTTCATTTAACAAGGCTTATCAGCAAAACCAGGATCTGTGTTAAGGCTGATATTCCTGCCTAAGAGAAGGTTTCTTGCATCATTTCCATATGAGTATTTTTATTTTGCTGTGATTGATGGCCAGCACTTAACCAGACCATCTTTGGTTACGCAGAGCTGAATGTTTGAATGCTGAGCTGTCAGGTGCATGGCCAATATGGTTGAAATACAAAGATTCAAATTAGATACACTCATACTGAGTGCACTTCAAGGAATGGCAGAATAGTTTGGGTTGGAAGGGACCTTTAAAGTCTAGTCCAATCCACCTGCCATGGGCAAAGATGTCTACAACTACGTCAGGTTTCTCGGAGTCCCATGCAACCTGACCTTGAATATTTCCAAGGATGGGGTACCTACCACCTTTCACCACCCTCATTGTAAAAAACTTCTTTATATCTAATCTAAATCAGCTCTCTTAGTTTAAAATGATTGCTTATTGTCCTATTGCAGCAGGCCCTGCTAAAGAGTTTGTCCCCATCCTTTTTATAGGCCCCCTTCAAGTACTGAATGGCCACAATAAGTTCTCCCTGAGCCCTTCTCTTCCCCAGGATAAACAACCCAACTCTGCTTTTCCTAACAGGAGAGGTGTTCCATCCCTCCAGTCATTTTTGTGGCCTCTTGTGGACTTGCTCTACCAGGTCAATGGCCTTTGTGTGCTGAGAGCCCCAGAGCTGGATGCAGCACTGCAGATGTGGTTTCAAGAAGGTGGAGTAGAGGGGCAGAATCACCTCCCTCGCAGTTCATAAGAATTTCTGAGCTCAGGTCCTTGAGATAAACTGGGCATAGGAACAGTTAAATAAGTTCTCCCATTGTGCTGTGAAAACGCTGCAGGTGCCTGTCTTGGTCCAGTTGATAAGTGGAAAAGTAGAAGTGAGACTCTTCTAGGGTGTGCACCAGGGTAGCATCAGCCTTTTGGCACCATTTGGACTCAGCTGGGCTTTGATATTTGTACCTGTCATTAAAAACTTAAACACTGAAGAAGGACATAATTGCAAGAATTTTATATTAAAATTATTCTAATAAAAGCCATTGGAGTTGGGATTCTTAAAACCCATTCACTAGGGGCACATCAGTTCCTGTCTTGATCTAGTCTCTGGGATTTTTTAAGCTGACTTTATTCTGTGTAAATTAAAACCAAAACTGAGACCAAACTGATTTTGAGGAAATTTTTAGACTCTATGGAATTGAACGTAGTTCTTCTGGTCTTCTAAAATTATGCTTTCAACTTCTGCACCAGGAATATCAAGTTGGGACTTTTCCATAGTCATTTAAATCTTGCTGAGTGCTTTGAGTTTATCAGCAGGAGTACATGATGTGTTCTTCCCTTTCTACCCTCTACCCCCTTCCACAACTTTTTATTTCTATGTGATAGTACCCTGTTGGATATAAAGTAAACATGCTTGCTCCAGAAAGCTCTGTGATGAAAGGAAGAATAGAGATTTGCTCTTCCCATGGTGACAGAATGCCTAAATAAATTGTTGCCAGTATGAGCATAGAAGCTGGAGCAATGTGTAGTTTAACCACTAGGAAATGTATTCAAAGAGCCACTGGTAGTAGAAGAAAATCAGCTAAAAATAAAGTCTGCCCCTTCCTAATGTTGCATGGTGGGTAGAAGGGAAATATTTATCAATTTGTTACACCTCCCCTTCCCCCCTCACCTTTATTTGAAAGCTCTCATTCAGGGGTGTAAGGGGATTGTCAACAACTGCATATGCAACTATAAGTTTTTTTTTTCACCCAGTAAAACCACTTTTATAATTTGGATGCTGAAAATAGCTGCCTTCCTGCAGGAGGATGGAAAGTGCTGCAAAATGAGATCTCACTTGCAGAAAAATGTGTGCCTTTGTCTTAAAGACATCAGTAAAAGGATTTGTTTTGGGTGTTAAATATGTCAGCATTGTAAAGAGCCAGCAACCCACTTTGTTTTTAAATGTTTAAATAATTATTCCTATGCTATGCTGCCGTGAATTATGATTAATTATACGAGTCACAACTTGGTAAGAACCAACCCATGAATGAAATATTATATTCAAGGGTTTGTTTTTCTGCCTGTTTTTTTTAAATTCGTGAATTTTCTAATAAAAAAAAAGGCTGGCTACAAGAGGCCAGCTGGCACTATTATAGAGTGATAGGGGAGAGCTGTGAGCATCAAGAAGGCGCAGCGTGACGGAAGGCAGCCAAAAGGATTAAGGTATCTTAGAACTTCTTTGCCGTAGGCTTAGTCTGATGGCAGAGGGAACATGTAATTCCTGCTTTATTTTATTTGTGGCACAAGTGAGGAAGGGGGTTGAAGTTGTCATGACACAGTTTGAGGGATCGGGCCAGTGGAGCTGCTGCTGGGGCGTCATGGAAGTGCAGAAGGTCAAAATGGAGATGATGTTTTAGGTCACCTTTTTTCTAAAGCTGCCTTCCTGTGGGTCTCTTGGCATAAAAGGATAGTGAACAGGGCTGTCCAAATGGCAGAGGTTTCAAAGGGGGATTGGGAGTAATAAAAGATAAAGCTCTGCTTTATCTTTTAAAAAATAAAGCTCTGCTTTAGTATTAATGCTGCGTTGGCAGAACTCTGCAAATATTTTCAGCTATTTTCACTGTATATCCAGGGACTACAGTTGCCTCTTATATTAGAAAATGTCCCATTTACTCTGTGAGAGGATAGGCTGCCTTTTATTTCTGCCTTTTTTTTTTTTTTTTTAATAAGCAACAACAGTAAAGTAGTAGATACTGATATCTTTGAACTTTGTTCTTGTGAAAATTCAGGGGCTTCATTTTATATTCCAGAGATATCACTGATACCACCTTTTTGGTGTGCACCTATTTGCATGCTTATATATAAACATATATGTATTTATGGGTCTATATATATACACTGAAGGCCCACAAAGTTAATGATAAATTAAAAGATGCCCACATTCTAGTTTAAAGTTTTGATATTTTTTTTAGAATCCAGGTGTGAAGTTGACGGTGTCTCTTTAATACTTTCACTGGCATTATCTCTTAAATACTTCCATATTCAGTTTTAAAACATAAGTACTTGTGCCTCTTATCTTCTGCGACCACTGTTCTAGGAAAGAAAATCAACAGTCTTTGTAGGTATTTTACTTTCAAGGTATTGAGCCCTTGTGCCCTAATCTCTCTCAGAAGGGATTGTAGGAAGTGAAGTGCTGACTTGCTGCCTGTATTTAAATCCTCTTTGAGAACTTTTAATCTTTTTTATTTAATATTTTCAAGTCAGTTTGCAGCACGAGACTGCTCACAACTGCAGGGAGACTTGCCTTTTGGGAAGACGAGCACAACCTGTTTTGTGATGACTGAGATCTGGACTGTGGCATGTTTAGCCAGCCCTCGGGGTAGAGGTTGGCTGGACCTTAGGAACAGCCCTTAAATACACACACATGCACCTTGTATAAAGCTGCTCATACTTCTGGAAATACCCATAGGGTGTGCCAAAAGGCTTATTGCTGGAGGTTTGGGGTTGACTAACATCACTGCCTTAGCTGGGCTGAAGTGGACTGAGCTCAAGGCCACCCAACCCTTTGGATGCTATTTACAAAAGTAATTTGAGAAAACTGGAGAGCTGACAGAGATGGGTGCATCTCAGAATGGTGGCAGGTGAACACTGTTACAGAAGGAGCACTAGTTCTTTTCAGTTCTGAGTTTGGAAATCCTTGGGTTTTGCCTTACCACAGACTTTTGGGAAGGAAATCTTTCACTTCTCCCATAGCTCTGGGGCATTCCTGAATCAGAGCCTTGAGTGCTTTATTTAACATACTTGTTTAATTTCTAGGTCTGATTGAGTTTTTTGAGTAGTGGGTTACTGCCTGTTTTTTCAATTTGTGTTTGTTGTTACATGACAAAAGTATTTTTTGTTCTTGATATGTGTGTACTTTATAGCTTCCTAATACAATCTATGCACTCTTTAGTGCAACTTGACTGGCCAAAAACATAACAAACAGCAAATGCTTTTATTAGTATTTTTTTCGCTTTTTTAAATTGCCATAATTGATGCAAAATGAGCCCACACCTTAGCAAGAAGTAGAAGAAAATTGCAGCTGGTAAGGTTGAAGCCTACTCTAAAGTGAGTGTTGACAAGACAGATGTGAAGAGGGAGGCCATGTTGTCACTGTGGCAGTGTTAAATCTCTCTCCCAAAACAATTGCATGTAAAGCTCCACCTATGTGGCTAATCATGTTTGCATTGTTGAATGTTTCCATAGCACAGCAGTGCCTGCATGCTGCTTTAGATTAGATTAGCTGCACACTGTGTTGAATAGATAGCATTTTGGCTAACTGTGTGTCAAATGATACAGCCACTATGAAGTGACTGAAGCAGCATCTTCCTCCTGCCCTAACCAAACCTGCAGGCTTGTCTCTGTGAGGCCATTTAAAATCATTAGCATCAACAGCTTAGTACGGCTGACCAGAAGAGGGGATCTGAAAAGATTTTTTTTTTTTTTGTCTGTTGGAGAGGGAGACTGTTTTACTTGTAGAAGAATATTAATTTTGAAAAGCAATGGTTCCCAAAATCCACTTTGTCCCTTACAAAGGGAGAGCATCACCATTTCTGTTACGGAGCAATTTTGTGATCAAGTCCTGGATGTACAGTCCTGCATAGACTAATACCTGGAAGTAGGTTATTAAAGAGAAGAAATGTTTTTCTTGCCTAGATGCTTAGGTCCTAAGTAGAGATACTTATTTTTTTTTAACCTAGATAGCAAGGGAGGAGGTGCAGTATGAGCAAGGTGCACTTCTGCTCCTGCAGCAGTAGCACATGCTCCTGTGGGTACAACTGTCTCAGGTGGCTGACATGGAGATGTCACTGTGCACATCTATCTTCAAAGCATCTCGGCAGTTTGTGGATGCCTGTTGTTGTACAGTGGCAAAAATAAATACACAGTTGTGGCAGTGTGCATTGCTTGACAAGGTGAGTTTGTTTCCAAAGCACAAGCCTCTCCATTCTGCTTATTTTTAGGGGGTGGGGGGAAACTGATTAAATTTAGTTTGGAGAAACATAAGCCTTCTAGACCACTTTAAAGCTCTACTGGTTGCTGCTCAAATGGACAACTGCCACTGGTTTTCTTCTCAGTACATTCACAGTGTCATGACTCAGGCAAGCAGATACTCAATTATTAATGACTTATCTACAAAGAAAAATAATTAAAAACAAACCCAAAGCAATAGAGCACTTAATTAAGAGTTAGTGGTGGAGTTTCCGCTGTCTCTTAATGGAAAGTTTCCAAGAACAATTTACCTTCCAGAAAGAGTACCTGCATCAGCCTGCCTCACTAAAAATGCTTCCCACGTAAACCAGAAGTTGGATCATACTTTTAGGCAGGCAAATAAACTTATTGATTAGACACTAATTGGAGTTCTGCAGAGCGGAAGGGAGCCTGCATATATTTCAGAGACTTCATGTAGAAACTTGCATTGGTGTTGCATTGTTGATGATCCCAAGAGCAGTTTACAGGAGGCCTAAGGAAACTTTGTCCTAGAGATTAATTTTACGACATTTTGCTCCTGTGGCACCTCTTGGTATCTGGTTGGCTTCGAACTCCCTTGGGCATTTCAGCAATGTCATTGTTACTGTCCTTGCCTTGTGTAGTACCATAGATTTTGTCGTTGTTCATCCCTTTTCCATGTCTTAAAAAAACAATCTGTAGCAAACTTCCCCCAAAATAGAAGGAAAATCTCAATGTCTTTAAGTAGAACTAAGATTTTTTGAAAATGCCAGTTAGCAGTACCTACCTGTAAGATGTAAATCCCTTGTGGAAGAGGTGTGTATGCAGCATGTGCAAATGAGTCTGTTTATCTCTCCAAGAGGGACACATCCAGGCTGACTCCTGCCTTCTGCCCTATTTCCCTGGAATTCTCTCCCACAGCAGGGCTCTGAAGCTACTCTAGTTTGGAGAACACAGGCTTACCAAGTCTTAGAGCAGTAAGACCTGCATGAATAAAAAAGCTGTCTGGGTCTTAGGATTTCAGTGGTCACTCTTCATGGGGCAAAAAGAATATAATATAATGAAATAGAATCAACTAATTTTAGCAGAATTGAATTTCTGAAGGTGTTTATTTCCTCACATCTCTATCTGTTCTTGTTATGTTACTGTATGCTTGCTCCTTTCACAGAGTCATTGAACGGTTTGGGTTGGAAGAGACACTTTAAAATCAGAGCTTCATCCAGCCTGGCCTTGTCTTTGGTGTCTTCCTTCTTGCCCTGGGTTTCTGTGATTTTTTTTCTCTCCATGCTTGTAGTGTAAGGTCTTTATCTTTGCAGTCCTGTTCTGTTCCACTTCCATCTGTGAATGTGTGTCAGTTATTCCTGAGGATGCACAAACAGAAAGCATGCTAAGTAAGTCTCTAAATGCAATTTGGTAGCTGGAAATAAAGAGCAAAACCAGCAGGATGTGACCGGCAATGGCTTTGCAAACCAAAGGGGTGAGTGTTGTGTTAAATGAAGTCACAGTCCTTTCTCTATTATTTTTTTGTTGTTTTGAAGTGCTAGCAGTTTCGTTGCTGGAGGGTTTTATTTCCCCTTTAGTCCTCTGTATGCTGTGTTAGCTGACAGTAACTGGCTGATGAGGTAAATGATCTCATGACATTACTGTCTGTGATGGTTTTGTTTTGCTTTTCTCCCCTCCAGACATGATACGTGGGAGGAGGGCTTTAATTTAATTACTTGGAAAGAGGAGTCGATGAGTGGTCACTCAAGATCTTGCAGAGGGCTGTAACCTACAACTCGTTAGTGTGGCTTGGTAAAAACCCCAACTGGGCAGGCAGCCTTTTGCAATCATTGTGATCATCTGCTTTAATTATGTTACTGTGTTCCCTATATAGGAGTAAGAAGCCAAAATAAAATCCTGTAAGTAAGCTGTTAATGAATCTTAAGTCACTCAATTTCTGACTTTTCAGGTAAATTGGTGATAAAAATAGTTGAAACCATGGCAGTGTTTGTTCTAAAACTTGTCTCTGGCTCACCTGAGCTTTCTCAGAGAAATTAGAAGAAAAATTCTTTAAGCTGCAAGTTTTCCATCCTTTGTGTTTGAGTTGTGTGGGTAACAGTGGCTCAGCGGTGGCAGGATGCCCTTTACAGGGATGGGTAGAGAAAACAGCATTTGAGAAATCGGTCTCCTCCTGTTTTGTGTCAGTGATGGACCCAAATTCAGTGACAGAAGAATTGAAAAAGGAAGAGTTACGTGTTAAGTGTCGTCCCTTAATACTGTCCCTGCCCGGCTCTGTGGGGTGCCGCGTGCCCCCACAGACACACGGGTGGGTTCAGTGTTACAGTCGGGAGCAAAGAGTCGAGAAGGGCATTTGTGTGCGTTCTGGCAGGAGCATTTATTGCTGCTACACTGTCGAAGGGTGCAAAGGCAAATACCAACATGATCCCAAAGCTCACAGTTTTATCCGGGGGCGGGGAAAAGGCAGGACCAGGGAACGGGGGCCAGTGGGGAACTCTGGGGGAGTGACAAGGGGTGGAGGCCGACAGCCAACCGGGGAATCCAAACTGGGACAGATTAACATAACAGAACAAGCATCCTGGGAGAAGCCTTTCTGGTCACCCTAGCATGAAGTGGTTCTTGTGGTACTAGGGACTTGTCTTACTGAAAACTCGCTGTCCCTTGTAATGTGTGTTCACCGGCCACCACAGTCCCTACCTGCAAGATGACTTCGGCAGCAGCGGTATCATGGCATTCATGTCCATGTTGCCATTCTGAGCCCTTGTTCTCTGTGTTTATTTAGTAAAGTTTTGTTTCTCTGAAGGCTTAGCTTACCACAGCCTTTTGGCACATGCAGGCTCTTGGTTGGCACAGCCAACAAAGCAGGCACCTTCAGAGGGGCTTTGTCAGAGGATGCTTCCTCCAAGCAAAGATATCTAGATACTTTTTTCTTTCTACTTTAGCTATTTCTGAAACTTAGCTATTGATCTATCAAAACCTGTATACTCTGAGTTTCTGTAAACCACCTATGATGAGAAAGCAGTACAGGGCTGCTCCTGCTGGCAGCTCATCCACGAAAATGTGGCCCTCCATTGAGAACAGCATGTTCTTCCTCTTGAGACAAATAAATACCTTTTGACAGGTAACTTGCTAACTGTGTATTTGTGCTTTGTGTTACACATGATTCCTGACATACCTAATTACCTTGAAATTGCAGATAAAGGTCCCTTTATACTGACTTGACAAAAATATTTTTGTTGTAACTTCTATTTATAAGAATATGGCATTTTTTAAAAGACAGTTTTAAGTAAACCTGTTTATTCTTTAAGTGCAGCTGTAAAACTGGTTTGAAAGAGGGTTGTTGATTACCCTTAAAACTACAAGACAAATTTTGGTCAATTTAAGAGCTTTGTGTGCATGATAGAAGAGAGTCCAGCTGAAAGCATGTGGTATAGCTGCTCCTTGTCACATGTAGGATGTTTGTTAGCAGGGAGTTGTTTGGGCTTTTTTTTTTTTGTCTCAGTGATTCTGTTACTAAATGTTAGAGGAAGCTTAAGGAAAGTATCATCTGAATTTTTAACCTTGCTGAACAGTCAGCCTGCTCTGAAGCTCCTGATTAGTGCAGAATTTGATCACAAAGCATGATTGAGAGTAGCAGCTTGTCACTGTGTGTGATTAATGACAGCTCCACCTGCCATGGAGCTTCCTAAGTGGTAAAAGCAATCCAAACTGGAGTGTCCTCTTCACTCAGTTGCAATTTAGGTTGCAGATTTATTCCCTCATCTCCTCCCCCCTGGGCCCCCCCGAATAGTGTGAAGCTGAAAGAAATGATCAGAAATACCTGCAAAGATCGAGGATTACAACAGGAACCTGCTGGCTCATGAGGGGAAGTAGTGGCACAGAGCAGTGCAGGTGTGTTGGTGCTTTTGGTTGAGGGTCAGTAGAATGTATAAATATGAGTGTGCTGTGCTGCTCCTGAAGGAGGTACAGCTGGTGTAAGAGGCTGCACAGGGCTAGTTCAGGTGCACTCACCTTGCCCAGGCAGTTTGACCCACTTGCTATCCAGCCTGCTCTGACTAGATTTTAGCCATTTTTCAGGCTAGCTCTGTACAAAGTCTCAGTGAGAATTCTTGCAACTTTCTTTCTTTTTTTTAATTTTATTTTTTATAACATCTGCAACCCAGCACCTCTCACTGTTAAGCTCATGTTTGGCTTCTGCTGACCAAAACCTTCTCAGCAGTAGGAGCAAGCCTGTATATGCTCTGCTTGGCTTTTGAGAGCAAATCAATTTGGTACTATACCTGGAGAAATGAAGTTACCTGAAATATATTCCACAGTAGTGAATGATTTCTGCATGAATGAAGTCTTGCAGATACACCTCGTCATCCTGACTGATCTCACTAATGTTATTATGGAGCAGAGTCTTTCACGTGGCTATGGTTTGCACCATGAGCACAGACTATAGGGACCTGCCTGGGGAAAGCGTGTATTTCTCTGTAATGGGCAAAGAAATTAAACTTCTACAAGAAACAAAGCTATCATTAGTGGTAAGTAATGTGCTACAAAATTATATATCAGTGAGAGCCTGCTCCTTTGCTCTCCTGCCTCTGGTAAACACTCCATATAAGTGATGCTTACAATTTTGTAGCTGACAGATCTGAAATAGAAATACATTTAAAAAAAAGAAATGTTTTTCCGGCATCCTGCCCTAGCTGCAGGTGGTTTGTCCTGGTAAAGCAGGCGTTGGTCACAGGGATGCACAGGGCAGTGGTTATGTCTCATGGTAGGAAGCACAGACAGGCTGGGGGAGTCTGTCCTAACGCTGGAGGTCCAGAGGAGAATTTGAGAGGTGGCCTTGGATTGCGAGAGTGACTCAAGCACATTCTAGCACTGATCACCTTTCTTAAAATAAAAACTGTTTGCATTTGAGGCAGTGAGGGTGGGATTTGTCTCCCCTTACCTCAGACATCTAAGTTTAAGCTCCTTGCCCCAGGGTGCCTGCATGTGCAGGAGAAAGAAATAGATTGCCCTGTCCGTGTGCCTGTTGTGAAGCTGTTGGTGCTGAGCTGTTGTGAAACTGTTGGTGCTGAGCTTAAGCTGGTGTTAGTGTCTCTCTCTCAGCCTGTTTGTGCTGGTGACCTGTTCCCTATTGTTCACCTCATGAAGTTCAGCAAGGCCAAGTGCAAGGTGCAGTGCATGGGTTAGGGCCGTTACCAGTGTCAGTGCAGCCTGGCTGATGCACCTGGGGGTGTAGGTCAATGAAAAACTGGATGTGACTCAGCAACATGTGCTTGCAGCCCAGAAAGCCCATTGTGTCCTGGGCTGCATCAAAAGCAGCATGGCCAGCAGGTCCAGGGAGGGAATTTTGCCCCTCTGTTCTCTCTGGAGGTCAGTGTCCACCTCTGAGGTCCTGGGTACAAGACAGACATGGACCTATTGGAGTGACTCCAGGGGAGCACCGTGAAAATGGTCAGAGGGCTGGAAGGGTTTTCTTGTAAAGACAGACTGAGACACTTGGGCTTGTTCAGAGCAAAGAAGGTTCTGAGGAGATCTTACTGTGGTGTTTCAGTGTTTAAGGATGCTTACCAGAAAGCTGGAGTGAGGCTTTTTACCAAGGTCTGTAGTGGCAGAATGAGGAGTAACAACTTTAAGCTGAAGGAGGGCAGATTTAGATTGCATGTAAGAAAAAAAAATTATGAGTCAGAGGGGAAAAAGGTGGTTTAGAGAAAACCACTCTGGTGTCAGTCTGTGGTTGCACTGGATATAGGGCTGCTGCTGCATTTGGTACAAATTCAGCATGAAACTTTCTGCTCTGGCTGCCTCTTTGGTGCCGCTTGCTTCCAGCGAGCCTTCCCGGTGTTCTCGGCAGGGTAAAAGCTTGACACTTCATTTTAAACAAAAATATCAGTTTCCAGAGCTTCTGTTTTGAATGCAATATGAGAGAGTGTGTATATAAATACTTTCTCTGGCTCATGCCTCTGTCTGCAGTGTGAATTAACATCAATGTTTTGTCTTCAGAAAAATGTTACCACATTATGTTGTTACGTGCCAGTATGACAACCTAATAGGATCACTGCTTCCAACTTTCCCCCTCTCCTTATTGCGGGAAATGATACCAATTTAGCTAATGAGGAACCCAAATACAGTAACTTGCAAATATTTGTATTTTGGCAGGCTGGTGTCTCTGCAATATATGGGCCTGTCTCTCCTAGTCCTTTGGTTTCAGAAGATGATACACTAGTTATTTCCATTTCCTATCCTTACCACAGAGTCTAAAGAGCAGCATCTCTTGAAATGCAGCATGGAACGTAATGTCTGGACAAGTATTTGATCTGATTTGCTTTAAAAAAGTATATTTGTGGGGAAGGAAATACTAGGAGATGTTTGGATGGTAGAACCTTTTAGAGTGCTTTTATTTATAAAAGTGTATGAGGACATCAACTCATCCTTTGAGGTGTTAAGGAAGTATTTCTGTTCCCAATGGAATGAGGCCAGCAGGGAGACTGTGGCCTGGCTCAAAATCCCACAGACCCTGGTAAAAGAGGCAGTGAGAACCCAGTCCTATGAGTTCTGTTTCCTCCCAAGCTGATGGAAAGCAGGATGTTCAACATCTCGAGTGTGTAGAGGAGCATGGCTTTGAGACACCATGGGTATTCTTTGGTTCTGACACAGTTCAGGTGATCCTGGCTGTTATCCAGGCCAGGTAGCAGTATCATCTTGCCTGTGGCAGTTGCTTGTGGAATTTGCAGCATGATCAAGGGAATTAAGCTCAGAAGACAGCAGTTAAAGGCTACCTTACTCCCTGCAAGCTAAGAGGATACAGCTGGGAACCTGTCTTGCTAATGTGGTGACTTGCAATGCCTTGATCAAGAATCTGTGTGGTTGGAGAAATTAAGTCATTTATACTGGAAAGCTAATAATATTTTTGTAAGTGGTATGAAACTGGTGGTAGTTGTGGAGTTTTATTCTTTAATGGGTATTTTAGTTTGAGCAGTTGTGCAAAACAAATTATATTTATTTGGTTGATACTAAAATACATTCCTGTTCTGTAATTTTGATCTGTCTCTTTCCTGATACATAATTCAGTTACTGCCTTTAAGGCAGAAAGAGCTTTAAGTGTACTGTTGTTTACTTCTATCAAAGCAGGGTTTTACCTGCTGACCTATGAAGGACTCTTAAAGTTAGCTTTGCTGTATACAAAATGCTATTCAACTTAGATAAATCTAAGCAGAGTGAATATGTATGTTGTGAAGTCCCAGTGATGTGCAGAAAATGTAGCATATGTTAAAGTTGCAAAATAAAAAAAATAAAAGCCCTTGGTAAAATTGCTTAGCTGATAACTCCAAAACCAGATGCTTAAGTTGTTTAGAAGCAAAAAAATAGTAGCTTTGGTTTCTAGAAAGTGGAAAACAAGCATTAACATAACTGCTGTCAGAAAAGGGACTGTAAAAAGGTGAAGTCTTGCTCAGCAGGTCTGTTTCTAGCCTGTATTTCAGCATCTATTTTTCCTATTTTCTTCTCCCCTTCTTCCTGATGCGTGCTTCTGCTCGTGTTGGTTTTGCCGAGCTAGCACAGCACTGATCCAGGGGGGCTGGCAGATTCTGGAATGGGAATTACCAACCACTTTCCAAACTGTGCCTCGCTGGCAGCCGTGTGAGCCCCGTGGGGACAGGGGGATGTGCAGGGGTCCCATGGTCCCAGCACTACTGGGAGTGATGGGCAATGAGAAAAGAGTCCAGCATGACTCAGGAGTGTGCTGTGGGAATGTTGAGAGAGCATCTTTTACTTGGAAACTGAGACTTGAGATAGAAGCCTGGAATCACAGTAAATCTGGAATGTCACATAGTCTCTTAAAGTCTTTTTTTCCCTCCTCGTCCATGTACACTCAAAGGAAATCTTGTTTTCAGTCCACTTGGAAGAGAGCTGGTTGCTTGGAGTATGGGAAGAGAAGAAGAAAAAAGCTGAAACTCTAGTTTCTTCTATTTGGAATGTTCCATTTTGTGAAAATTGCCTTCAGCTGATAAGGCTGTGGAACAAGTTCTCTGTGAATTCAGGCCATTTTGTGCCTTAAAGGCTTCTCCCTCAAGAAGCAAAAAAAAAAAATAGGAATAAAAAGAAATCCAACCATCCCATTAAATATTGGCATTTTGAAAACCTAGACTTAGCAATTAAACACAGCCCCTTCCTCCTTTTTTTTTTTTATTTTTTCCACCTATTCTAAACAAGCCCAAAGCACTTTACAAGCTACAAATGGAGGTCATACAACATAACCTAGTCCCTGTGGTCATTAGCCAGAAAACTGAAATACAGATGTCTCTGGGGCAAAACCAAGTAGTTTTTAAGTAGGACACAACTTTAGGACAAGAAAAGAATGTCATCGAGCTGAGCTGAGATTTTCAAGGTAACTAAAGAAGCTGAGCCCTTAGGTTGTAATTTTAAGGGTCTGCAGACAGCTGGCAGAGGGACCACAGCCTTAAATATGTATTTATTGTTGCATTTATGTCTGTCTTCAGTGCCCTTTCTTACCCCATCTCCCCCTCAATACATGAAGTTTAGTTTGTAGCATCCTATTTTAAAGTCATTACTTGGATATTTTGTGGTTATTCATTTAAAATGTCACGGGAAGGTTGGAGGACTTTCTCTTGAGCCAAAGCATAGGAATTTTTTTCTTAAGTTGTAATAATTTCACTGCTGTGGTAACTGGGGAAATAAAATAATCCTGCAGAACCTGCCAAAATGGAAGCATAAACAGAGGCTTTGAAAGCCCATGTTTTAAATGGACAAAAGAGCATGTTATCAAGCTGTGATGGTTGATAGATATTTGCAGTATTTCAACAATAAATGCCCTAAATTGTATTAAAAAAGTAAAGGAAAACATTGGTTTTTTTAATTGCTAGTATTTTTTAGAAGACACTATTCTGCTAGATTCCATCATCTCACTTAATTGTTTCATTAAGTTATTCATTGTAGCAATTACAATTGGGTTTGTGTTTTAACTTTTATCTACAATAATGGTATCCTACAGGTTGCAGAAGAGCTCCCAAAGACACGTCTGAACAGTGTTGTTGTGAACGTGGGATTTTTAACAGTCTTCCTCTTACGTTAAAGGATTTTTAAAAAACTATTGATGATTCCACCATCTGGGGACTCATAGTAATTTTCACAAGTGTGAGAACTGGTCTCTTTGGTCACTCTGTATCGATCAACATTATGGGAGGTGTGGCGAAGTTCATGTACTACTGCAGGGTGGTGGTGGATTGGCATGAATTTAATGGCACTTTTTGGCAAAAGTCTTTACAAAACTGGCTGCATGAGACCCAGTTATGAAATGATAGATTTGCTTGTTGGGATGTTTATGAAGGCGATGCTGCCTCTGTCCAAAATGAGTGGTCAGGCAGGATTCTTCATGACAGGTGCCACCTGCTTGTATTTCTACCTTAGGCTGTGGTTTGTTAAGCACCCAGACCTAATTTTTGGGAGTTGGGGTGGAACATGCAGCCAGAGTCTTAGTAATGAGATAAGTGATACTGAACTCTGTTACAGAACTAAAATAACATTTACTGCTTTTCCCTGAGTTGTGTGATGTTATTTCAACAAATGGAAGCCCCAAGCATAATGTCTATGGGAGGGAATAATGGTAGTAAATGGTTATGAGTAAGTGCATGGTCTTCCTCCATAACCCACCGCCAGATATGGTGCTGACCATAAATCTCTGGCCAAGGCTGGTTCTAATATTAAACAGGACTCTGCATTTTAAAGGGATGAGCATACAGCTGAGACATTAGCTCATGAGTCTTAATCCACCACTGCCTATGATAATTCATTAACTTTTCTGTCTGTCTGCCTTTGAAGCTGTGAAATGGGTAAGTTCGTAATCCCTTCCAGAGGAAACTCTGGGAAGGGTTCCATGGCATTAAATCCTACTCAAGGAGCAACCCAGGGGAAGCACTTGTTCCAAGGATGCTGCAGCCAGATCCTTGGAAGTAACATGTCTTAGAAGAGAGAAAAGGACCGAGATCTACATGATGTTCACTGTCCAGTAGAAAAGTGTGGAGGTTGTCGATAGAGAAGTATCCTGGGGGTGGCCTTTCCCAGCAAGAGCTTATGGGAAGCTGCCTGGAAGCTGTGTGTTGGCAAGAGGAAGTATCTCTGGAGTCCTTTCCTCTAGTCTTCCCACAGTGTCCTTTGCTGGCTCTCTTTTATTAACATGGGTTTTTGACCTTCTCTCATCCCCCCTCCTGTGTCATTTTTTCCTCCCATTGTTTTTTTCTATGCCTCACAAACATCACAACAAAATAAAACAGGATTTACAAAATGACGTAACCCGTGTAAAGCTTGTTACCATTTGTTTTTGTAGGGTCTGCCTCTCTTTCTGCACCTGCTGCCATCTCTGCTGTTTTGATGGGCTTTACAGAGCAGGCAGTGCCAGTTGTGCATTGCGGATAAAGATACAGCAGTGGTTTGTCCCAAATGATTTTAACATGAAAATAGTAAGTGCAGAGTGCTAGCTAAAATCTAAATACCCATAAAAGAACAAGAGGCAGTTCCTCTCAGGTGATGTTTGCCACTTCTCAGTTCAGTCTCTCCTACTCATCTGCAAGGTCATTGAGGAGGTCCTGCAAATCCTGTGTTTAATTTGATAATTTAACTTTGTCCAGATGCTTGTTGTTTAGGTTTCTTGTTGCTGTGGCTGTTGAGAGTGATCCTGCTGGGTCTGTGAACACCCCATCTGTCTGACATGAAGTCTGAATGGAAACATAGGTAGTAAATGTACAGTAAGCCTGGCTGGTTGCTGGGTATGGTTCTTTTCTGTAGGATTGGGTTTTATGAATAAGGATAGTGCAGCAAAAGCACTGGAGCTCTTAAGGTCTATCAGTCTTTGACTTCAGTGTTTTAGATGAACACTGTTTCAGGAGTGGTAACCTTTTACTGATCTTTCTGATTCAAATAATGCTAATTTAATACATATTTCTATTGATATATGTGATGGGAAGAGAGCAACTTCTCACCAGACGCACAAGCTGAAATGACTGCGTTGCACTGAAGAGAACCATGGGTTTGGTTTGTTAGATTTTTTTTTTTTAAGAGATGTTGACATAATTCTTTCAAAGGCAGACTCTTTGTAATTTAATGTCTGGAATTCTTTTCCTTTTAAAAATGGGAAAATTGTTCTTTCCTCTAGCTATTTTCAGTGAGCCAGTTCCTAGAATTTTATAGAGAAAGGATAATATTTAGGTCATAGGAAGAAGGCTGTTGGAAGTTGCCTTCAAATGTACTGTAAATACTGCAACAGTTATGAAAGAAGGAAAATTGTAGCTTCTCACAGTATTAAAAATCAAGCAGCTCCATTAAGCTATTAATTAAAACTACATGAAATGCAGTGTAGTGCCACATTAGACTCTATGAATGAACCAATAAGATTTTCTATGAAAAAGAAGTTACCATCCAAGAAAAGTACAAGTGGGAAGATTAAAGCTGGAATATTTTTTCGTTTAAATAGAATAAAGTAGAAAGGAAAAATAAAGGTTCTGTTGTCCACCAAAAAAAGCTTGTAGCTTTTCAGTGGACAGCCAGATCTTTGGGACTGAAGAGCTGCAGATGCCATCCAGGCCATACACATATCACAATGTTGACAGATTTGCGAGGGTAAATAAAAATTGAAGACCTGTGGACATAAAAACCTTCCTGAATGTAATATTTTTTCCTATAGCTGAAAAGAGTTTTTTCTAAAGCCTGGGAGTGGCTTGACAGAAATTGTTAAAAATTAATGTGTTTGGGGTTTTTTTAATTGTTTATACCGAAGTTGTGCAGTATCAAAAAAGAATGTTAGAAACTGGCCTTGATAAGGGTTCAGTTCAGTACAGAAAGTCCCTCAGTGGCACCTGGTCAAATGAAGAAGTTAATCTCTTCTCTCTCACAGGCTATCAAACATTACACTTTGGCTCATGGGTAAGTGCTCGTTAGTGACTGGGAGATGCTGGTATTGCTTTTCAAGGGCCTGGAGAGACATTCTCTGAGGTGTTGTGACTCTGTCAGCTCAGGGAATGCTCAGTCAGGCCAGAAGAGGCACTGGCGTGGCTGCGTCCTCATCTTTCCCAAACAAGGGAGTCGCTTGAGCTGCTGAACGTCTCCAAGGCTGCTGATGTGGAGGTGCCCGGGCAGAATGTTGCAGTCTTGGAGGTGGCTGGGCAGAGAAGGCAGTGCAGGTGTCCTGGAAGGATGGGTGCACAAGAGGTTTTCCTTGAGTTTTGCCTCAGTCCAGCTCTAGGTGTGCTCCTGAGGAAACGCGGACAGTTGCGAGGAATTCGGCCACCAGCCCAGCTTTCAGGCTGCTCATACAGAAAGGGAAGATGTCTTCTGTGACCTGTGGTTGGACACTACAGTTTGTCTCTGGGAGTTGTAGGGAACAGATACAAGCAAGGGCAGAGTGCTTGGGAAGTTATGCTTCCCAGTGGCTGGTCACTGTTTGGAAAAATGGAATGCGTGATGCGAGAGGTGGGAAGCAGAGGGGTTTTCCTCACCTTTGTTTTCATATAATTGTCATTTCACATGAATGTCGTAACAGAGGGGTTGTTGTGACAGTATCAAGTCTGCATGCTCACTGCTTTCTCCTTTGGAGGGGCAGAAGGATTATGTCTGGTACCCTATGGCTTGTTTTCATCTTGCCTGACTTGAGGCACGAGTGGCTCAGCACGGAGCTGCCTCAAAAACATCTGTAGTTGGGAAGTGGATTCAGTGCATGGAGTAGATGAAGCAGACTTGAAGTCCTTTGGAAAGCAATTACATTCGCCTGTCACTTGCTATTTAAATGAGTGCAAGTAGTATGTTGATGGGTTGGTTTTGGCCTGAAGTGCTGTTTTGTAGAAGAAGATACAGAGCTCTGGTTTTATGTGGTGGGGGTTTTTTGTACCTGCTAAGAGTGCTCTAAAGTAAAAGCTAATGGGACTGAAAAATGGGTGGGTTGAATCATACCCTCAGTAAAGCAGATGTGTGAGGAACACCAAAACAAAATCCTTCTTTCTTCCAAATGATCAAATTGGGGAAATAACTCAGGTAAACAGAGATTGTCTGAAAATCAAGCTCTTGTATCATAAAGTAACTAGTTGCAGCTTACCTTTCTCTTGGCACGCTCCAAACATTGATGGCACTGTAAATGGCTCCCTGTTAAATGTATGCAAACCAGATTGTACAAAGCAATGATTTAAAACAACAACTGTCTTTCATCTTTGGTGAAGACAACAAATATTATAAAATCTAAATTGTCTGGAAAAAGTAGTTTATCTTTGAATCCTGACAGCATTCAGCAGCTGAAATATATAAATGCACTCAATTCTAGCTTTGGAGCCTAGATTTAATGAGATGCTCAGAGGGAAATCTTTGGAAGGGCTTATATAAATTGTAGAAATGGGCCACTGTGTTGTCACAGATAACTACTTTTTTTCAACTTTTGATCCATTTTTATAAGCAATCATTTTATCAGACAACACTTGGGTCTGCACTTTACCTGTCCTTTTTTGAAAATAATTTTCAACAGTAACAAATAATCACAGGCTGGAAATGGAGTCCTGTCACTGATGCTACTGAATAATAATCGACAAACGTGGAGCAGAGTGTGAGCTGCTGGGCTCTGCACGGTGCAGGATGCACCCACCTGCAGCTCAGCCCCAGTCTTCCAGTTTATAATTATGGTGCAGGAAGAATGGAGGGGCAAAAAGGGGAAGGGTGTGGGTTAAAACAGAAAAGAAAGTACTTTTCTGTTGGTTTCTTATCCTAAAAAAAATGTGTACCCGATAGCTGAGAGGTTTCGGAGCTCACACTTCCTCACAACTGACTTTCTTCTGACACAACAGTAATTTCACTGAGCAATCTGCCATTCTCATTTACCACTTGGTATAGCTCAGTGATGAAAGATGTTATCTGGCATCATTGTCTTCCATTTAGTTAGGAAACAGCCCAGGAGGTTTTTAAAAAGAAGGACATTTTTACATTAACATTAAAACAAAATGTGTTTGGGCAAAGATATCCTGCTAGGGGTGGAAATCCATGGAAATGCTGAGGATTGCATTAATCTTAGGAGAAAGTTATTAAATTTGATCTGGTATCTGCTCACTAATTATAAACTGAAATTTCTGGAAGCAAAGAAATGCCCTTTTTATTTTTCCCTGTTGTTGACAGCTTAAAATAAGTTAGGCTAAAATAGATATGTTCTTAGTTTCTCCTTCAATGTGAACGTGAGCTATAGATACTGGAGTCTACTGCTTTTTCTTCAAAGAGCCTCTGTTTCGGTGTCTATCAGAAGAGCAGTTAGGAACCACAACATTTGAGTCCAGCTGTCCATTCTGACTCCAGCTCAAGTTCCTGAAGGCCATCCTTCCTCAAGATGGGCAAATTAAAAGCATGGAGAAGGGAACCAGAAACCTGCCACGCACCTAAGCTCCCTGTACGTCTGTTGGATGTGAATCTATTTATTGCCCTACATTCTGGGTTATCTTAGGCTTGTTTCTTTCTTATGCCATCAAGGCCAGCAGTCTTTGATATGATCTGGTCTCAATTTGCCAAATAACAATCACTTCTTAGGTGCCACAGAATTATTTTTATCAGACATTTCTGCATTTTTCCATAGTGGCTTACCCACACATCTAGATATTGGCAGATGTTGTAGCCTTATCAGTATGAGAGATTTGAAATATTTTCATCTTTTCCTGGGAAATATCAATTTTGGTGACTCTTGTTTATTCATTGACTTCACTTATTTTAATACTTGATCCTTTCCAGTGGATTTGTTTTGAAGGTATTCAAATGTCCAGCTGTAGTTTCAGATTTTGCTTTCATTGCCAGACAGTAAGCTGGAAATAACTTGTAAGTCATCACCTTTACCCCTCCTCCAGTGACCAGATCATGCCAGCATGTGTCCTGTCTGTGCTCCAAGGGTTTGTTTCTTCTTCATGATGGATTGTTTGTGTATTTGTATTCTTCTCCCTTCTTTCAAAATGTTTGACTTGAGACTGATCATTGCATTTTGCAGCAAATTAATGTTAAAAAAAAATTCAAAATTCAAATACAAAAATAAATTCAGTTAATACTTAATGCTGGATGGGTTCCCCTTCCCTGCACGCTTCAGTCTTTAGTTCTGCATTGGCTGAGTTATTACTCAGAGAATATATGTTTATGAGTAAATTGCATTCTTCTATTCAGAATCACAGGTTGGTTTGGGTTTGAAGGGACCTTTAAAGATCACCTAGTCCAACCCTTCTGCCATGAGCACCTCCCACTGGACCAGGTTGCTCAGAGGCCCATCCAACCTTAAACACTTCCAGGGATGGGGCAGCCACAGCTTTGCTGGGCAACCTGTGCTAGGGCCTCACTCAAGGTGTTACTGAGGTGCACTAGTGGGTAATTTTTCATACATTTTGGAGTGAGATCTGGGATAATAGTGCCCTTCTGGTGGGAGAAAGGGGTGTTGGGGCTGGTTTGGTGTATGGGTGTTGGGATTTGGCACTAGTAACTATTTTAACACCATTTGTTTGAATTTCAGTTTAGTTGAACTGTGCAGGATAAATGCAGATGGTGATGTTTTACTTTTGTTCTGTGTTACAACAACATAAGGGCATCCTGGGGGGTTATTCTGCCTCTGTGGCTGCAGGAAAGAGAGAGAGCATTTTCCTTTTGATATGCTTTTTTTAGATTTTGAGCTGGAAGACTGTGGGTTAACAATGGGTTTCTGCTTCCTTTTTCAGTGGTAAAGATGATGCTGGAAGAAACTCCTTATTTGCTGTTGGAAGGAGCATTAAATATCTCTTCAAGTCATCTTGGGTTGATATTTTGAGTATAATTTAATTTTCCTGTTTTTCCTCTGTGTGCTTTTCCAGATCTGGAAGAATTTGGAGATTTTTGGGTTTTTTTAATCAGTCATCTCTCTGTCCCAGAGTTTCAACATTTGCTCCAGTTGGTTTCCACTGGCAGCTTTCCCTTAAGCTGCTGTTACTGTATCTTTCGTGCCATTGTCTGTGGTGTGAAATGTTAAGCAGCTTAGCCATGACTGTTTAATTTCTCTGTTAAAGCTGATGTTTTTAAATAGACTTGGCCTGCTTAGCACCTCTCCAAAGTTAGTGGACATCCTCCCTTCACACTTTCGGTGCGGGCATTCACTTTGTAGGTGATAGCAGATTTCTGGGTTAGGCCCCTGAACTTAAAAGGCATTTTGTTTTAGTTTCTTTCAAAAACTACCAGTTTAGTATAGTTAACTACATAATTCTTATTTTCAGACTGCTTTTTTTTCTTTTCAATTTATTCCTCATGTCAGCTGCTTATTTCTCTCAACCTGTGTATGAGAATTTGGATGTGTTGTATCATCTTTCCTACAGAGATATCTCTTGCCTCTGATTTCTGCATCTCCAAAATTCATTTCCATTGTGGGAAGCGATTGGTGTACAGCCTAAAACATGTCAATTCTGAATTGTGTTGGATATGCATCTTGCAGTCCATAAAATCTTTTATTGATATTGATCTGAAATTGCTGCTGTAATCGTATTTAGTCCTCCAACGTGGATTTCTCTCAGTACTTTTTATTTTGCCTTTTTAAAGTTTGGGTTTTGTTCTTGCTTTGCATGAAAAGTAATCAGATCAGATGTCAGCTGCACTACACACTTTAATATCCTGGATAAGTTGAGGTATGTTTTCATTCCAGTAGACAGGTTTTTAATCTGATCTATGGGTAGATATCTTACTAGCGGAGTGAATATTCCACCAACAAGAAGCTCCAGAGCGATTCTGTCAGTCTTTTGCCATCATGACTTTTTATTATTATTATTTTTATTTGTTTATTTACTTACTTATTTCCAAGCATGCTTGTGAATTTCATGCTGTTTGTTGTCAGGTCTCCAGTGTAAGCAGGTGTCACGGCTGAGGACGCTGTCACAGTTTGCGGCGAGATTCAGCAGCACAGTCGTTTGTCAGTGTGCAGAATCCTGTAGTTGTTATTTTCCGGTATCACATGCGAAATGCAGAAGTTGGCTGTTAATTGGCTCCCAATCCTCCAGCAGCATTTCAGCATTAGAAATCCTAGTTTAATGTTCTTTCTGCAGGGAGGGAGAACCATTTTCCTGTCTTGGTTCATCATTTCTGTGATGAATTCTTATATTTATAGCTTTTAACCTACTCCTCAACATCAACATAAGCTGTGGATTTTGAGAACACACTCATCTGTTTTCTCTTACTTGGATAGCTTTTGACCTTGCTGATTTCTTGTATCCTGGAGAACTATAATTGTAGCTGGTAGAGAACCACTCATTTTGGAAATTGCTGTTGCATTTGGAATATGCTACTGCCACTCCTCTGTGCCTTCCCCAGCTGTGTAGTGCTGTGCTGCAAGTAAAATGGGAGATGGGAGCACTTCAGCATCCAGTTTTGTCAGCCAGCCTCGCCTGAGAAGTCACTGAAAGGGATTTGACTAACCCAGGCAAGGAGAGGCTTGCAAAGCACAGTAGAGATGAAAATGTTACTTGACAGGTAACTATTATGAGTGGCAGAGCATAGTAGCTGTCTTCAGCTGCTTGTGAATGTCCACAGGCACAACTGACTTGTCATAGCCTTCCTATCTAGGTAATTTCTCTAAAGGCTCGATCTTTGAGATATTCTTCTAGCATGGTTTGTTGTAGAGCCAACCTTGTTTGGCTTGTTGAGTTAACCTGCCCTACTCGGGTACCTCTGTTGGCTCATCAGGTCAGCTCACTCCTGAGGGTGACTGGAAGTTGGTGGGTTTGAAACACAGCAAATGATTTGCTTTTCATGTGGTCTTTGCTCTTCTTGACATGCCTGGCTTGGCTTAGCCTGGAGAAAGTTGCAGTTCTTGGTGTAGCTTGCAAGGTTCCCATGGTGTTCTCTGGTCTCTTCTGCCACGTCCACACATAGATCCTCAGGAAGATACCGCTGGCCCAGATGATGTAAAATTCTAAATTATATCTTTCTCTACTTAGAGATGGATGCTTTCCCATTCCTGGTTGTGCTCAGCCTTTTTATACAAAAAGTAGGAACTTTGACAGTGGCCATGATGGCAAAATTTTTATATTTTTTAAAATTATTATTATTTTTAGATCCAGCTTTGTGTGCATGGCAGGAAAATACCTGTTCTCATTGCAGTTGTGAAATTTGTCTATTAAGGAAGTCAAAAATGATGCTTGACTTGCAGTCATGTAGTACAGGATGCTGATCTTCAGTCCAGTACCACGCATAAGTTTCTTGGCTGTCATTCTAAGTCTGTAAATAAATATAAAGCTATATATACATGTTATATATATAAAAAATTAAGAGTGTCTCCTGAATGCAGCAGGAGTATTATTTGAATGTCTTTTTCATTTATGTGACAGGGAATTTCAGTGGGAAAAATGTGCAGGCATGCATCTCTAGCTTTCCTTGGGATGTTGGACAGTGTTACAGATTAGTGATAACACATGTAATCACAGGTTGAGATTCTGCTGCAGAGGATTATCTCTTGTTGTTTGTTACATTGAGTGCTTTTTCTTTCCTTAGCCTGCTTTTTCATGAATCCCTTTCTGAGGCAGACTCAGCCTAGTTGTCCTATTATGAAATCCCAGTTGGTGATTGCTATTAGCAACATGATAACACATTTCCACAAGCTTGCACCTGGATTAAAAAAAAAAAAAAAAAAAGCAGCATGTGCTGCTTTGTCTCTTGGGTTATGAGGTTCAGTTTGAATAGCTGATTCCTGCTCTGTGCTGAGGTACTCAGTACTTTGCCTCTGAAAGAAGCTGAAACGTGTTTTGTGGTGCTTGTGGGTCACTAAATTGAGTAATCTGGAGAAGTTTAAAATGCAGGTATCTTCTGTCTTTTAAACAGTGATGATGTGCAGTTGTCACAAATGGAAGACAGAAGATGAGGTGCCACTGTAGGTGTGAGGATTTTTTATAACAAAAAAAGCTTCCTTGCTGGAGGATCCTTGTAGCTGTAATCAGTTAATTGTTTGATTAGAACTTGGATTATTAAATCAACTTTGAATGTCCATGAAGCAGTTATTGAGGTCCTTCTAAGCAGCTCTTTTGCAGACAAAAAAGGACTGTTAAAGTTGAATCAGACATTCCTTAAAATCAGTGAAAAGGGTGTTTTATGTTTGGGAATTTTGGATCAGGTCCTATGATGCTAGAAACAATGAAGTGATTTAACAACTTGGCCTGTGTTCTGCTTGTTCCCCACCACCCATCCCCCCACTCAGTTTGGATTATTAATTTTACTAATAGAAATATATTGACTTTATATAGGATTCTTGGTAGTATCTCTATGAGCTTCTAAGATGCCAGCAAGGCAGAATTTGGGGAAACTCTAATATTGCAAACTGATGTGGAGAGGGAAAAAAAAAAAATGGAATGGCTTTCTAGCACATGACCCCTGAAATTTGAATATGTCATCTGGGGACAACATAAATCTTCAGAGTTTACATATCTAAGTCTGTGCTTAGTCTTCTGATTGACAATACATAGCATTTCCATGTTCCAGCACTGAGTAAACATGGTTTTAGGAAGCAGACTATATCTGTTCTGCTGAGGAATATACAATAGGAGTTGTACTATGCCAGTTGTTCGGGTTAAGTTCTTCTTAAGTATCTCTTGGGGAAAAAAAGCAAACCACAACAATGTAATAAAACAGATGGAGAGCACTGTTTCTTCATATCTTTCTGTGACAGGCAACATTCTTCTAACAGAATTACCTATATTAAATTATGGATGAGCTATATTGCAAAACTAACACAAACTTCTGTATTTTCCAGCCTTTCTCCCTGTGTTTGTCCCAAATGGCATTCATCTATAGATATTTGTGTCATTTCATTGTGGTAAAGCAAAACTATACTCCCATGCAGCAAAGCCCCTGATGATGGGATTTCAGTGGAATGAGTGGGAGCAAGTCACTCTGGATCCATTCTCTGCAGCCCTCAGGCAAATA